>NC_069382.1:123909353-124211512 GCF_027475565.1 Acinonyx jubatus | reverse complement strand
TCCCAGATCTGGGAGGATAGAACCTATTCAGAGACTGCAGCTCACCCAGACATCTGAGTGAGCTGGAGTGTGGCACAGAGGAGGCTGGACAGATAGGAGAAAAGAGTGCCTGCTGCGTCACACTGAAGAGTTAAACTTTTAGGCAGACTTTTTGGGATGACATTGGAAGATTTTATACAAAGAAGTGTTGTGATTACATTTGCATTTTAGAAAGACTGCTCTGACAGGAGAATGTCTAGACGTATGAGTGGGGAGAGAGGGCTATGAAGACTACAGGCAGGGTGCAAAGGGACAAGAGGAAACGTGCAATGAAAAGAAAGTAAATTCCAGAGACAGGAATCAAACAGTGATATTATGAAAACACATGCCACACTTGTCTGTTGCATGACACAAATACAAAAATGCAAAATGAGGAGCATAGTAGGAGCATCACTTGAGGTGATCATGGGACATCCAAGTGCACACATCCAGTTGGTATTTGGTTCTGTGCCTCTGTTGCTCAGGAGTACAGTCCAAAGAGAGAGAGAATAAAAAGTGATGATGAGTGGGGTGCCTGGGCAGCTCAGTCGGTTGAGCATCCAACTTTGGCTCAGGTCATGATTTCATGGCTCGTGAGTTCGAGCCCCACGTCAGGTTCTGTGCTGACAGCTCGGAGCCTGGACCCTGCTTCGGATTCTGTGTCTCCCTCTCTCTTTGCCCCACCCCTGCTTGTGCCCTGTCTCTCTCAGTCTCTCAAAAGTCAATAAACATTAAAAAAAAATTTTTTTTAAGTGATGATGAGTAATCATCCACTCAATAAACATCTAGTGAGCATTTAAAGTGCCAGGTAAGGAAACAGGCTCTGGAATTCAGAGGTGAATCAAATCAGAGCCATTCTTGTCTCCCAGGTGTTTGTAGTTTAAAGAGGAGGCAAGGAATATGTGAAGAGTTAAAGGAAGGAAGGAATCATAGTCTCTACGAGGCAGCTGTGTCCAGAGCATGGTGGGGCAGTCTGTTCTCTCTGGGAAAACTTAATTTGAAGCATTACTCTGAAATTTTATTCTCCGTGTCCTTGAAAAAATAATTTGCGTTAATGGTAAAGTGCAAATTTGCTCAAAATTTTCCTTTGGCATTTGATCTTAATGAATAACACACTGGAGAGTTTATCTAAACCTCATCATTTCAAGAACAATAACAGTACCAACATTTATTGACTGTCTACTACCTGTCAGGCAATCTTCTTAATATTTCAAATGTATTTTCTCATTTGATCTTCCCAATGACCCCCAGAACTTGGTACTATTATTATAGTCTCTATTTTGCATATGAGAGAATCAAAGCACAGAAAGAGTAAATAACTTATCCAGAGTCACCAACTAGAAAATGGTTGATCTAGAATTCAGGCATGTAGATTAACTCCAGATACTATATCTCCTTATAGGAAAAATAAGAATAAGTGGCAATAGAGAGATAATAAAGTGCTTTTCCATCACCAGTGTATATTAATGTTGATGTTTGCAATTTTCCTTTTTTAAATATTCCTGTGGGGTTTTTTTTCTTTTTTCTTTTTCTTTTTTTCAGAAGATCATTATTGCTTTGGCTGAATAAGCACACCAGACTTCCTCCTCTTACACATGTGAACTGCCAAAATTGAGCTATGTACTTATTCTCCACAGGTCTGCATGGAGACCGTACAGGATCTCTTTAATAAGAAAGACTCTTGACAAAGATATTTAATTTTTTATAAAGAACTGGTTAGTAAAATGTATCTGTTGAATAATTATTTGGGCTGAGAGAAATATTGTATGGAGAAAGTTACAACTCATTAAAGGAAAAATCATTGTGTCAGGCACTGTGTTAGACTCTAGAGATAAAAATATAAGTACGATACGGTTTCTGCCCACATGTTAGGTAGAAATAAGGATCAAAACTTTCATTTCTGGTTCCCTATAAAGAAAACCCACCCACAGAACATACAGAGGGCAGAACGCTTAACGGGTGAAATTGGGAGAGGAATCATATACTTTGCATTACTATACTTAGCTAATGCATTAAGATACAATACTCAGTTGGGTTTCCAAAGTAAGGGCTATTATTAGACCCTTGGAAGTGTCCTTTTGTTTTTATCATTAATTTTCTGGGTATTCCAGAAAGTTTTACTTTATAGCTTTACTCTTTTATAGAACAAACACTTAACCTTTATGCATTGGATCTACATGTTGGGTGTATTTAATTGATTGAGACTCATTGTGTGTGTGTGTGTGCATGCACACACACACAAGAAAGTAAATTTATCCTTTTGACTTTTGGTTGTGTTTGCTTTTGCTCATTTTTAGCCTTCCAAAATACTTAATGGCTAACCAAGAATGTGACCACCCCTGTTGTTACCACATTGAACAAGGTTAGTCAAGGCAAGTCCTCTTTCACTAGCTTCTTTATCTTTTATCTTTTTTTTAAGCAAATCAATTCTAGAGGCATTTCTTTTAGTATCTTTATTTTCTCTTATCGCTACAAATCTAACTCTTCTGTCAACTATAGCTTTTGTCCAAGAGAAAAGACAGGGATTCCTTAGCAACACAGTCTCTGAACATTGTGCTGATAAAAGCAACCTTACCTTGCATTTCTCGTGGCTGCTTTGAAGAAAGAGCAATGTAATGTGGAAGAAAGTCTAACACTGAGATGTTGGACACGTATTTACTTACCTCACTGCTGTGCTGTGAAGACAAACATGATAAACTTGTCCTAATCTCCTGATTTTAATCTCCTCAAAAAAAAGGAATAGCAGTGGAAAATTTTGCAAATGAATATGAAACATACATATAGAAACAAACAAAATTAACTAAATTTTCTGCTTTTGTTCTCTTAGTCTGAACCACAGTACATTGGCTATAGCAATTATAATCTGAAAGTGAAATTAATATTCAATTAATCCAGGCCCACTGATAATAATTTTTAAAGTTATGTTTGAATAGTTGATCAACCATTTTTGGTCATGATTATGAAGTACAGTAAATCTAATTTTATATAAATTATTTTTGGTCATGATTTTAAAAGCACAGTTAAGGAAGCCGCCTCATTGGCATACTGTAACAGATGATAATTACAGTTTAACTGCCAATCAGACTTTTTAGGTTTGATAGAAATTGTCACCAAGCCACCAATTTGATAGAAATTGTCACCTGCGTATTTGGGGACACAGAAAGAGGAAGCTGTCCTGAACACTGAGTTATGTCATTAAAAACCAGTCTTTCTGCTTCCAGTCTTTCTCCTGCAGATTCATCCTGGTTTTACAAGTAGATTAATTTTTTTAAATAGCAACATAATCATGTTACTCTTTAGCTCAAAAACTTCAGCAGCTCTTTATCGTCTACAGGCAGTTGATTGCAGTACTGGTCTCCAAGGTTTTTTTTTTACAACTAGCTATGCCTAAACAGGAAAAAAAAATTAAGCATGCAAATATGCATTTCCTCCATATGAAATTATATAACAGTATTACTATAATTATCTAATATCTTAAAATATAATTATATCTTAGCACAGAGCTTATTGCAAATTATCATGGCTTAAATTCATGTCTCAAAGTGCCTTCTTGATTGACTGATTTAATTAGACTAGCTTCTCCTCTTGTATCCAATTAGATTACCATTTAAAACATAGTTGCCAAAGAAGGGCAAGAGAAAAGTGAGTCTTGTAATTTCATTTTGTCTACTCGTGCTTGCATTTTAACATTTATTGTTTACTGTTCTTTTGCAGGGATTCCTTCACGGATTTTCCACTCATGATTATTTAGAATATATTATATAATCCATTCATTCACATAAGGAGTCATACAATATACTGTGTGTAAAGACTTGAAGATCTGGTCACTGATAAGATATCTAATCTCAACTTTTGTTTCTGGAAATATGGCTGTCTAATGTTCAGAGAAATCCTTCCTAGTAGGATATACCTAACAATATTGTACAAAATATTTTTCAAAAGGGATTGCTGATTAATGCTGGCAGAGGAATTAAGGAATCTTCAGAGGCCACAATGAGAAAGTGGAAAGTGAGCTTTGGGTTTTAATGGACCACGCAAAAAGCTATGGCCCTGACTAGGGCAAATATTACCTAAAACCTTGACCATAAAGTGTGGACACTTAAAGAACAATATTCTTATTAAGTTAGATAAGGAAAAATTAACCATCTTCACATAGAGAGATACCTGCTACATTCTGGGAAGATTGAAAAAAAAAGAAAAGAAAAAAAGTTTAAATACTTCTTAGTCTCAAGTCTGCGTTCTCACTACCTTTGTATCTTCTCCCCCCAAAAACCGATTGAAAATTCACTTTAAAACAATTCTAGGTTGTGTGCTCAAAAGAACAGCAAATTAAAATTAGTTTGTCAAAGAAATATCACAGATAAAGTTCCAAGGAAAATAAACTCACAATAAAATATTATTAAATATACCTGAAAACAAGATATCATAAGTGAGAATCAAGAGAAATAACAAATTACTGTAGTCACATCTTAAAAATTACAGTTTTTTGGGGTGCCTGAGCGGCTCAATCGTTTGAGTTTCCAACTCTTGATTTTGGCTATGGTCATGAACCTAGGGTCATGCGATCAAGCCCCATGATTCAGGCCCCACACTAGCGGAAAAGTAGACTACTTCAGGCCTGGGCACAAAACATCCTGTGCCATCCTTTTCTCCCTTGTTCTCTTTGTCTATGAGCTTGCTAAACCTGGAGGGGTAGCCAAGGAAACCAGGATCCCTGAATCAGCACATTTAAACCACCTAGTCAGGGGCGCCTTGGTAACTCAGTCGGATAAATGTCTGACTTCTGCTGGATCTCACACTTTGTGGGTTTGAGACCCACATCAGGCTCTGTGCCGACAGCTCAGAGCCTGAAGCCTGCTTCAGATTCTGTGTCACCTCTTTGCCCCTCTCCCACTCATGCTCTGTCTCTCTCTCTCTCTCAAAAATAAATGCATCTGAAAAAAATTTTTTTAAACATTTAATCAGACTTTGACACAAGCAAAAAATAAATCGTGTTGAAATTTTTGTCTTGACCAATATAGCATAACTCTTTCTTTTTTAACACTGTAAAGCTAAAATAGAGCACAGTGCCTGGTATACAGTAGATCTGTGTAAATATTTGTTAAGGCAAAGGAAGTAGGGAGAAGCAGAGAGAGGGAAAGATTGAGATGCCAAGCAGGCTCCATGCTACCAGCACAGAGCCAGACACTGGGCTCAAACCCACGAAGCAGTGAAATTACGACCTGAGCCCGAAACCAAGAGTCAGAGGCTTAACCAACTGAGTCACCAGGTGCCCCAAACGTTCCTTATTTTATCTGAAGTGATTATTATAATCCACCTACAACTCCTTTAATCTTAATAATCACACCCCCTATTTTTTTGGTTGTTTGTTGTTGTTGTTTGGTTTGGTAAATAAGACTTCCTTCTCTGCCTCATATTTATTTTCTTTTACTTACTTTCACTCTGTAAGGAAATGCAAGACAACGTTAGTGATAACGTTGACCTTTTAGGTATGGTTCATAATGGATTGAAGTACGATCATCTATATTTCAAAGGCAAATTCAAATCCAAAATTTTCCTCAAACATGTTTTTTCCAGAAAGAAAGGCCATCCTAAGCATTTCACTGTTGGAGTTCGTGTGGAAGTTGTGCCGGAGGATAGAATGAGGACCATGGGTGAGGCAGGAAGTCTTAGATTAGTCCTGGAGAGTCTGAACCTGAAGCAAGCCCACTAGAGGAATAGGGAGGGGGGCAAAAAAAAATGCTGCCAGAGAGTGGGTTCCATTTTTGCTTGGCCCTCACCCATGTCTTGCCACAGACTGGGCTAAAGTAGTACTGGGGGTGGAGGGGGGGCCGTAGCTATGAAGGATCTGGACTGGTGGAAGGGCAGGAGCGGGGGTTCAGGGGAGGAGCATGAGAGGTTCAGGATCAGCAGCTGGGAGGAAATGAGAATCTCTGTCCTCAGCACTCTATGGCAGGTTTTCCTGTGTTAGCACTATTTGTAAATTAAGCCCAAGTATTTTGTGCTCTGCCATACATGCCTTAATGCTAATATATATGATTAGATATTTCTCATTTAATTTTACAATTAAAATTATTCTAAAAGTTTTAAGAAAGGGAGAATAAACCAAACACTTCAATTTGTATTAAATCTGTCTGCATTTGAAAAACACACGTGTATTTGTTTCATTTACTATTATTTTTCTTCTACTTCTCCAATATTTCCTTGGGAAAAAAAACACTGTAAGCACACTGGTGTACCTGCGGAGATAGTCAGAAACCTAGTTTTAAACATATGGCAAAACAAATACATAATAGTATTTGGAAATTGATTTTTTAATCACATTCTTACCAATGTTTTTATTCTCACAAAAGAAAATTTGATAGCTCTCTGCTTTAAGACAAGAAAATGCTAGCAATCTTTTTTTTTCTTCATGTTTTTTTGTAACCTTTATTCTTTCTATAAAGGAAAACATATTTATGAGACTATAGCTTTAACTGAAGATATATCTATTTTTATATATCATGGCATCCAAACCAATTTATGTTCTGAGTTTTAAAAATGCTCTCATGCCAAAGCATAAGAGACTCTTAAAAACTGAGAACAAACTGAAGGTTGATGGGGGGTGGGAGGGAGGGGAGGGTAGGTGATGGGTATTGAGGAGGGCACCTTTTGGGATGAGCACTGGGTGTTGTATGGAAACCAATTTGACAATAAATTTCATATATTGAAAAAATAAATAAATAAAAAATAGAAATGCTCTCATTATCAGATTAATTTTTAAAATATTCTTTGGAGCTCTTGACAAAACACTTTCTAATGCACACATCCTTAAACATTTCATTGAATTATGTTTTCATTAATTTCATATTGTCATTTTTTTAAATATGAAATTTATTGTCAAATTGGTTTCCATACAACACCCAGTGCTCATCCCAACAGGTGCCCTCCTCAATGTCCATCACCCACTTTCCCTTCCCTCCCATCCCCCCATCAACCCTCAGTTTATTCTCAGTTTTTAAGAGTCTGTTATTGTTTGGCTCCCTCCCTAACTTTCTTTTTTCCTTCCCCTCCCCCATGGTCTTCTGTTAAGTTTCTCAGGATCCACATAAGAGTGAAAACATATGGGGGTGCCTGGGTGGCACAGTTGGTTGAGCGGCCAACTTTGGCTCAGGTCACGATCTCGCAGTCTGTGAGTTCGAGCCCCGCATCGGGCTCTGTGCTGACAGCTCGGAGCCTGGAGCCTGTTTCGGATTCTGTGTCTCCCTCTCTCTGACCCTCCCCCGTTCATGCTGTCTCTCTCTGTCTCAAAAATAAATAAACGTTAAAAAAAAATTAAAAAAAAAGAGTGAAAACATATGGTATCTGTCTCTGTATGACCCATTTCCATCCACATTGCTACAAAAAGCCATATTCCATTCTTTCGCATTGCCAAGTAGTATTCCATTGTGTATATAAACCACAATTTCTTTATCCATTCATCAGTTGATGGACATTTAGGTTCTTTCTCATCTTGGCATTTTCTAAAAAGAAAAGTTCAGACCAAGTTTATGAGAAAGCCATGCCTCATGAATACATTTCAGGGCATGTAGAGATGGTTTTCTTGTAATTCCCCCGGGAACCCCAGTTTGAGAATCATGACTATAGATGACATGCTTCAAGACTGGCTATTGGGGAATGGGGCTTCCTGGAACCAAGATAATATAAGAAGATGGGATGGAACTGGATTAGAACAATGACTTTCAATCTCTAGCACATATGACCATAGAATGTTTTGAAACTAAGTAAAGAGTCTGTACCCACCTTAAACACTACTTTATTCAGAATAAATAAAATGTCTTGCAAATATACATATTAATAAGTTTCATATTTATGCCAGATGCTCTTAAAAGTAATAAAATGTCAAAATGGTGCTGAAATTATGGTGGCTTTTGCCACTCTGTGTTCCCCATCAGTTACTTTCAACTGGAATGTGTATTAGGCCAATTACCAAAGGCTTATAACCAAAGGAGTTGGTCTGGATGAGAGCAGAGATGTCCTGGTATGTACAGAAATTTCTGCTTTAATCAAAGCAAATAGTCCCCACTAGAAGTTCTTCATTTATCAGTGAGATATCCTTTTCTTTTACAGAATAACATACCTTGGTAAAAGCTACAGAGGTAAGTTCTTATTCAAGTTACAAACTGTTGATTTTGTTGACTGGGGGCTTAAGTCCTCATGGATAAGCTTCTTGTCTAATGGCAATAATCCATATGACTCATCCTCGCTTCCATCTCTGTCATAGGCTCCCTCAACCCATTGGGATAACCAAGTGCTCTGTACTAATGCCCTTGTTGGTGTTTGTTTGAACTGTGTTTGAAGACTGTTGAAATCCCTGGATACAGACTTTCCTGCAGGACTAAATCTGTGTTGTCAACCACTATAGCTTGTATGGGCTTCCTTACGTGTATCCTGGTCTGGTGGATGGGTTTATTGCCATCCCTGGATCAACTGTACCAGCCAGTCAAGTGTCATACACTGTTATGAAAGTTCAAGAATAGATGCCAAATGGAAATATTCTCTAAAGGAAGATACAGTTTTTTCCTTTTTTTGTAAAGGACTGCCCCTTAAATAAAATTAAAAAATGAACTCATAGAGATAAAGAGCTTCTGCGGGTACCTGGGAGGCTCAGTCCTTTAGGCATCCAACTTCAGCTCAGGTCATGATCTCCCAGTCCATGAGTTTGAGCCCCGTATAGGGCTGTGTGCTGTCATGACAGCTCAGAGCCTGGAGTCTGCTTCAGATTCTGTGTCTCCCTCTCTCTCTCTGCCCCTCCCCTACTTGTGCTCTGTTTCTGTCTCTCTCTCAAAAAATAAATAAACACTGGGGCGCCTGGGTGGCGCAGTCGGTTAAGCGTCCGACTTCAGCCAGGTCATGATCTCGCGGTCCGTGAGTTTGAGCCCCGCGTGAGGCTCTGGGCTGATGGCTCAGAGCCTGGAGCCTGTTTCCGATTCTGTGTCTCCCTCTCTCTCTGCCCCTCCCCCGTTCATGCTCTGTCTCTCTCTGTCCCAAAAATAAATAAACGTTGAAAAAAAAAAGTAAAAAAAAAATAAAATAAAATAAATAAACATTAAAAAATGTTTTAAAAACATAAATAACTTCTACACAGCAAAGGTAACAACCAACAAAAGTAAAAGGCAACCAATGGAATGGGAGGAGATATTTGCAAATGACATAACAGATAAGTATTAGTATTCAAAATCTATAAAGAAATTATCAAAATCAACACCCAAAAAACAAAAAATCCAGTGAAGAAATGGGGAGAAGACTTGAATAGATACTTTTCCAAAGAAGACATCCAGATGGCAAACAGACACATGAAAAGATGTTCAACATCACTCATTATCAGGGAAATACAAATCAAAACCACAATGAAATACCACCTCACACCTATCAGAATGGCTAGAATGAACAACTCAGGCAACAACAGATGTTGGTGAGGATGCAAAGAAAGGGCAACCCTATTGCACTATTGGTGGAAATGCAAACTGTTGCAGCCATTCTTGAAAACAGCGTGGAGGTTCCTCAAAAAATTAAAAATAGACCTACCCCATGACCCAGCAATTATACTACTGGGAATTTATTCAATGGATACAAAAATGCCTATTTGAAGGGGCACATGCACACCAATGTTTATAACAACACTATAAATAACAGCCAAATTATGGAAAGAGCCCAAATGTCCATCAACTGATGAATGGATAAAGAAATTGTGGTTTATATACACAATGGAGTACTACATGGCAATGAGAAAGAATGAAATATGGCCCTTTGTAGCAACATGGATGGAACTGGAGAGTGTGATGCTAAGTGAAATAAGCCATACAGAGAAAGACAGATACCATATGGTTTCACTCTTATGTGGATCCTGAGAAACTTAACAGAAACCCATGGGGGAGGGGAAGGAAAAAAAAAGAGGTTAGAGTGGGAGAGAGCCAAAACATAAGAGACTCTTAAAAACTGAGAACAAACTGAGGGTTGATGGGGAGTGGGAGGGAGGGGAGGATAGGTGATGGGCATTGAAGAGGGCATCTTTTGGGATGAGCACTGGGTGTTGTATGGAAAACAATTTGACAATAAATTTCATATATATATATATATATATATATATATATATATATATATATAAAAGAAGAGGTGGTATATATACACAATGGAAAACTACTCTGTGATGAAAAAGAATGAAATCTTGCCATTTGCAACAATGTGGATGGAACTGGAGGGTATTATGTTAAGTGAAATAAGTCAGTCAGAAAAAAACAGATGTCATATGATTTCACTCATATGTGGAATTTAAGAAACTAAACAGATGATCATAGGGGAAGGGAAGGAAAAATAGATTAAAAACAAAGAGGGAAGCAAACCTCTTTCTATGTATGGAAGAGACTCTTACATACAGAGAAAAAACTGAGGGTTGATGGGGGTGTGGGGTGAAGGGTGGGGTAAATGGATGATGGGCATTAAGGAGGGCACTTGTTGGGATGAGCAGTGGGTGTCATATGTAAGTGATGAAACAATGGGTTCTACTCCTGAAACCAACACTACATTGTATGCTAGCTAACATGAGAATAAATTCAAAAATAAATTAATTAGGGAGGGGCCAAGATGACATCACAGCATGGAACTTTTTTTCCCTCTCTTATCCCTGAAATGCAGCTAAATCAATACTAAACCATCTTGCACACTAGAAAACTGATTTGAGGATTAACACAGCAATCTGCACAACTTGAACCACAGAACTCAGCCGGTATGTGGTGTGGAGAGGTGAACTGGATGAGAGAGAAGCCATGGAGGGTAGAGAGCTGTTTTTGCTTGCAGAGAAAGAACGGAGATGGGGCGGGGACGGGGGAGGGTAGAGTACAAGAAAAGCACTCCTCCCAAAAGGAGCTAGAGAGAAAGAGAAAGAGTGGACTGAATATAAAAAGAAGAAAGGAGAAAGGGGACTGCAAGGTACTGAACAGAAAGGGAGAAAGGAGAGTGTTTAAATTCCATTAAGACACTATAAACAAGGGAGCGCAGAGTCTGAAACTCCACAGCTCGATACTTGATGAAGCTCTGGTGGAAATGACAAATCCCCAGGAGCAGACAGCAAGGTCTGAGGAGTCCTCGGGCCACATGGGGAGAGGCAGTTCCTCTGGTGGAAGGACATTTGGTAGAAGCTGTGCAGCCTACCCATGGGTTAAAGCTCCAGAGAAACCCAGAGAACAGCCACATTTGCTGGTGTTGGAACCAGGTCGTTAAGGGTGAAGCCTGGTGCCAGATGGCTGTTGTGATTTGCCATAATCCCTGAAACACTGCTGCTACACGATCCACGAACTTCTCCTGGGGTGGACTGGCCACAGTCTATGGGCATCTGTAGCAGCACAGTCACACAAATGTACCAGGGAGCACCTGGCCATTGCTCAACAAGACCCTCCCCCAGAGGGTCTGAGTGGGTCAAAGCTGCAGAGCCCCCAGAAGTGAGGGAATTGGAAACACAGTCCCGGCTGAGATAAAACTTGGGAGGGAAGTGCCTCCTAGCAGGCTGACAGCTTGGTCAGAGACAGTATAGAAGCAGGGAATGGATGGAAGCTGGAGACAAAGGAGGGGTGCTTAATTGCCAGTCAGCGAAAGCACAGAGTTCTGATACTAGAGACTCAGTAGCTGGGTGACACCATTTTCACCCCTGCCACACATGCACATACATGCCTACACACACCACAATGATCCACAAGAGTAAACTAAGCAGCGCCATCTAGTGGATAATGGAGCCATTACACCAAGCACTGCCCAACTGGGCCAACCACTCTAAAGGAACAATCTCTTACAGACTCAAAGTGCTCCATAGTTTAACTTCTAGGGAAAACGATATAATCGTATTTCATTCTGTTTGCTGGTCCATCTATTCAGTTTTTTTTCTTTTTCTTTTCTTTTCCTATTCTTGAATACAGAAAGAGAGAAAATTTATTTTTATTTTCCGTGTTTATGAAAAATACTTTTCTTTAATTTTTTTCTACTTTTTTTACTTTTCAATAAAATTTTCAAATTCTAGTTTACTTTAATCATTTCATTTTATTCTATTTTATTGTATTCATTTTTTAAATTTTCAAACGTTTTCCTTTTCTTTTTCTTTTTTTTTCTTTTTCTCTTCTTTCCCTTTTTTCTCTATTCTATCAAGCTTCTTTCAACAACCAGACCAAAACATACCCAGGATCTAGCAAGTTACTTTTATTTTTAGTGTTGCTTTTAATTTTTTAACTTTACTTTTTTTTATTTTGTTAATTCTTTTCCTTCCTTCAAAATGATGAAATGAAGGAATTCACTCCAAAAGAAAGAACAGGAAGAAATGACAACCACGGATTTAATCAGCACAGATACAAGCAAGATGTCTGAAACAGAATTTAGAATCATGATAAAAAAAACAACAGCTGGGGTTGAAAAAGCATAGAATCTCTGCGGAGATAAAAGAAGTAAAATCTAGTCAGGACAAAATTCAAAATGCTGTAACTGAGCTGCAATTTCGAATGGATGCCACGGCAGCAAGGATGGATGAAGCAGAGCAGTGAATCAGCGATAGAGAGGACAAACTTATGGAGAATAATGAAGCAGAAAAAAAAAGAGGGAAACTAAGGCAAAAGAGCACGATATAAGAATCAGAGAACTCAGTGACTCATTAAAAAGGAATAACATCTGAATTATAGATAAAGAGTGAAGATGAAGAGAGAGAAAAAAGGGTAGAAGGTTTATGGGAGCAAATTATAGTGGAAAACCTTCCTAACCTGGGGAAAGACACAGACATCAAAATCCAGGAAGCACAGAGGACTCCCATTAGATTCAACAAACTGGCCATTAACAAGGCATGTCGTAGTCAAATTGACAAAATACTCAGGCAAGGAAAGAATCATGAAAGCAGCAAGGGAAAAAAAGTCCTTAACCTATAAGGGAAGACAGATCAGGTTCACAGCAGACCTATCCACAGAAACTTGGCAGGCCAGAAAGGAGTGGCAGGATATATTCAATGTGCTGAACTGGAAAAATTTGCAGCCAAGAATTCTTTATCCAGCAAGGCCGTCATTCAAAATAGAAGGAGAGATAAAAAGTTTCTCAGACAAACAAAAACTAAAGGAGTTCGTGATAACTAAACCAGCCCTGCAAGAAATCTTAAGGGGAACTCTCTGAGGGGAGAAAAGACAGAAAAAAAAAGAGACCAAAAAGCAACAAAGGCTAGAAAGGAACAGAAAGAACACCACCAGAAACTCCAACTATACAGGCACCATAATGGCAATAAATTCATATTTTTCAGTACTCAACTCTAAATGTCAATGGACTAAACATTCCAACCAAAAAGACATAGGGTATCCATCTATATGCTGCTTACAAAAGATCCATTTTAGACCTAAAGACACCTTTAGATTAAAGTAAGGGAATAGAGAACCATCTATCATGCTAATGGTCGCCAAAAGAAAACCAGAGTAGCCATACTTATATCAGACAATCTAGATTTAAAAAAATTTTTTAATGTTTTAATTACTTTTGAGAGAGAGAGACAACATGAGCAGGGGAGTGGCAAAGAGAAAGGGAGACAGTCTCTTTGGAGACAGGCTCTAGGCTCTGAGCTGTCATCACAGAGCCCAATGCAGGGTTTGAACTCACGAACCTTGAGATCATGACCTGAGCCAAAGACTGATGTTTAACTGACTGAGCCACCCAGGCACCTTAAGACAATCTAGATTTCAAAATAAAGACTTTAACAAGAGATGAAGAAGGGCATTATATCATAATTAAGGGGTCTATCCACCAAGAAGATCTAACAGTTGTAAACATTTATGATCCAAAAGTGAAAGCACCCAAATATATAAATCAATTAGTCACAAACATACAGAAACTCAATGATAATAATGCCATAGTAGTAGGAGACTTCAACACTCCACTTACAACAATGGACACATCATCTAAACAGAAAATCAACAAGAAAACAATGGCTTTGAATGACACATTGGACTGGATGGACTTAACAGATATATTCAGAACACTGCATCCTAAGGCAGCAGAATATACATTCTTCTCAAGTACACATGGAACATTCTCCAGAATAAATCACATATTAGGACACAAATCAGCCCTCAACAAGTATAAGAGGATCGAGATCATACCGTGCATATTTTTTTAAATTTTTTTTTACCTGTATTTATTTTTGAGACAGAGAGAGACAGAGCATGAACAGGGGAGGGGCAGAGAAAGAGGGAGACACAGAATCTGAAACGGGCTCCAGGCTCTGAGCTGTCAGCACAGAGCCCGACGTGGGGCTCGAACTCACGGACCACAAGATCATGACCTGAGCCAAAGTCAGATGCTTAACAGACTGAGCCACCCAGGAGCCCCCCCCACCCCCATGCATATTTTTAGAGCACAATGCTATGAAACTCAATCAGCCATGAGAAAAAATTTGCAAAGACAACAAATACTTGGAGATTAAAGAACATCCTACTAAGGAATGAACAGGTTAACCAAGAAGCTAAAGAATAAATTAAAAAGTACATGGAAGCCAATAAAAATGATAATACCACATCCCCAAACCTCGGGGATGCAGCAAAGGCAGTCATAAAAGGGAAGTATACAGCAATCCAGGCCTTCCTAAAGAAGGAAGAAAGGTCTCAGATACACAACCGAACCATACACCTTAAAGAGCTGGAAAAAGAACAGCAAATAAAACCCAAAAGCAGCAAAATATGGGAAATAATAAAGATTAGAGCAGAAATCAATGCTATCAAAAACAGAGAAAGAGTAGAACAGATAAATGAAACCAGGAGCTGGTTCTTTGTAAGAATTAACAAAATTGATAAACCCTTAGTTAGTTTGATCAAAAAGAAAAAGGAAAGGACCCAAATAAATAAAATCAAGAATGAAAGAGGAGAGATCAACAACCAACACTGCAGAAATACAAACAATAATAGGAGAATATTATGATCAATTATACACTAATAAAATGGGCAATCCTAGGAAATGGACAAATTCCTAGAAACATATAAACTACCGAAACTGAAACAGGAAGAAATAGAAAATTTGAACAGACCCATCACCAGTAAAGAAATTGAATTAGTAATAAAAAAATCTCCCAAAAAAACAAGAGCCCAGGACCGGATGGATTTCCAGGGGAATTCTTTTTTTTTTTTTAATTTTTTTTTTTAACGTTTATTTATTTTTGAGACAGAGAGAGACAGAGCATGAATGGGGAGGGGCAGAGAGAGAGGGAGACACAGAATCGGAAGCAGGCTCCAGGCTCTGAGCCATCAGCCCAGAGCCTGACGCGGGGCACGAACTCACGGAGCGTGAGATCGTGACCTGAGCTGAAGTCGGACGCTCAACCTACTGCGCCACCCAGGCGCCCCTCCAGGGGAATTCTACCAAACATTTAAAGAGTTAATACCTATTCTTTTGAGCTCTTCCAAAAAATAGAAATGGAAAGAAAACTTCCAGACTCATTCTATGAAGCTAGCATTATCTTGATTCCAAAACCAAAGATCCCACTAAGAGAAAGTATAGACCAATTTCCCTGATGAACATGGATGCAAAAATCCTCAAGATACTAGCCAACTGGATCCAACAATACATTAAAAAAATTATTCACCACGACCAAGAGGGAGTTATACTTGGGATGCAGGGCTTTTTAAATACCCTCAAAACAATCAATGTGATACATCACATCAATAAAAGAAAGGACAAGAACAAGATGATCCTCTCAATTGAGGCAGAGAAAGCATTTGACATAATACAGTATCCTTTTTTGATAAAAAAAAAAACTCAAGAAAGTAGAGATAGAAGGATAGTACCTCAAAATCATAAAAGCCATATATGAAAGAACCACTGCTAATATCATCCTCAATGGGGAAAAATTGAAAGCTTTCTCCCTAAGGTCAGGAACAAGACAGGATGTCCACTCTCACCACAATTATTCAACTTAGTATTGGTAGTCCTAGCCTCAGCAATCAGACAACACAAAGAAATAAAAGGCATCCAAATCAGCAAGGAGGAAGTCAAACTTTCACTCTTCACAGATGACATGACACCCTATATGGAAAACCCAAAAGATTCCAACAAAAAACTGCTAGAACTGATCCATGAATTCAGCAAAGTCACAGGATACAAAATCAATGCACACAAATTGGTTTCATTCCTATACACCAATAATGAAGCAACAGAAAGAGAAATAAAGGAATTGATCCCATTTACAATTGCACCAAAAACCATAAAATACCTAGGAATAAACCTAACCAAAGTGGTGAAAAATCTATACACTGAAAACTATAGAAAGCTTATGAAAGAAATTGAAGAAGTCACAAAAAAATAGAAAAATATTCCATGCTCATGGATTGGAAGAACAAATATTGTTAAAATGTAGACACTACCCAAAGCAATCTACGTATTTAATACAATCCCTATCAAAAAACACCAGCATTCTTCACAGAACTAGAACAGACAGTCCTAAAATTTGTATGGAACCAGAAAAGACCCCAAAGAGCCAAAGCAATCCTGAAAAAGAAAACCAAAGCTGGAGGCATCACAATCCCAGACTTCAAGACATATCACAAAGCTGTAATCATCAAGACAGTATGGTACTGGCACAAAAACAGACACATAGATCAATGGAACAAAATAGAGAACTCAGGAATGGACCCACAAATGTATGACCAACTAATCTTTGACAAAGCAGGAAAGGATATCCAAAGGAAAAAAGACAGTCTCTTCAGCAAGTGGTGTTGGGAAAACTGGACTGCAACATTCAGAAGAATGAACCTGGGCTACTTTCTTACACCAAACACACAAAAAAAACTCAAAATGGATGAAAGACCTAAATGTAAGACAAGAAGACATCAAAATCCTCGAGGAGAAAGCAGGCAAAAACCTCTCTGACCTTGGCCGCAGCAAGTTCTTACTCAACACGTCTCTGAAGGCAAGGGAAACAATAGCAAAAATGAACTATTGGGACCTCATCAAAATAAAAAGATTCTGCACAACAAAAACTAAAACTAAAAAATAAAAACTAAAAGGCAACCGATGGAATTGGAGAAGATGTTTGCAAGTGATATATTAGATAAACAGTTAGTGTCCAAAATCTATAGAGAACTTATCAAACTCAACACCCAAAGAACAAATAATCCAGTGAAGAAATGGGCAAAAGACATGAATAGATACCTCTCCAAAGAAGACATCCAGATGGCCAACTGACACATGAAAAAATGCCCAACATCACTCATCATCAGGGAAATACAAATTAAAACCACAGTGAGATACCACCTAACACCTGTCAGAATGGCTAAAATGAACAACTCAGGCAACAACAGATGTTGGTGAGGATGAGGAGAAAGAGGATCTCTTTTGCACTGCTTGTGGGAATGTAAACTGGTGCAGCCACTCTGGAAAACAGTATGGAGGTTCCTCAAAATTTAAAAATAGAACTGTCCTACAACCCAGCAATTTCACTTCTAGGTATTTATCCAAGGGATACAGTTGCTTTGTTTCAAAGGGGCACATGAACCCCAATGTTTTTAGCAGCACTATCAACAATGGCCAAAGTATGGAACGAGCCCAAATGTCCATTGACAGATGAATGGATAAAGAAAATGTGGTATATACATATGCAATGGAGTATTACCCGGCAATCAAGAAGAATGAAATCTTGCCATTTGCAACTATGTGGATGGAACTGGAGGGTATTATGCTAAGTGAAATCAGTCAGAGAAAGACAAATATCATATGACTTCACTCATATGAGGACTTTAAGATACAAAACAGATGAACATAAGGGAAGGGAAGCAAAAATAATATAAAAACAAGGAGGGGGACAAAGCATAAGAGACTCTTAAATACAGAGAACAAACTGAGGGTTGCTGGAGGGTTTGTGGGTGGGTGGGGTAGGCTAAATGGGTAAGGGGCATTAGGGAGGACACTTGTCGGAATGAGCACTGGGTGTTATACATAGGGGATGAATCACCAGAATCTACTCCTGAAATCATTATAGCACTATATTCTAACTAACTTGGATGTAAATTTAAAAATTTTAAGTAAAATAAAATAAAATAAAATAGAAAATTAATTAAATAAAAAAATAAGAAAAAATAAAGGAATGCCTCTTCCTTTCTGGACAGTTCCAAATTGTTTTTGTTTCATTTACCATCTGCTTTTTTTTTTTAATGTTTATTTGTTTTTGAGAGACAGCAAGAGACACAGCATGAGTGGGGGAGGCGCAGAAAGAGAGGGAGACACAGAATCCGAAGCAAGCACCAGGCTCTGAGCTGTCAGCCCAGAACCCGACTCAGGGCTCAAACTCACAAACTGTGAGATCATGACAGCCGAAATCAGACACTTAACCGACTGAACCACCCAGACGCCCCATCATATACCATCTGCTTTAATTGAACTGAATATTGTTCTGGAATATGTTGGGCTTTGATAAATTTTTTTCAGACTGTTAATGAACCAGATTGTTCTTGTTGTTGCTTACTGTTTTTCATGCTTTTTTTTCAATTTTTAAAATTTTATTTAAATCCAAGTTAGTTAACATATACTATAATAGTGGTTTTGGGAGTAAGATTCAGTGATTCATCACTTACATATAACACCCAGTGCTCATCCCAACAGGTGCTCTCCTTAATGCCTATCACCCATTCAGCCCATCCCCCCACCCATCTCCTCTCCAGCAACCCTCAGTTTGTTCTCTGTATGTCTCTTATGGTTTGCCTCCCTCTCTGTTTTTATCTTATTTTTCCTTCCCTTCCCCTATGTTCATTTGTTTTGTTTCTGAACCAGATTGTTTTAATTTCCAACTATCTATATCAGCAGTCTGCAAACTAGGACACCCAAAGACTTTTTCATAGGGAATGTGAACATGGAAAGCTTTAAAGGAATCAATTTCCTTATTCTCAACTTTCATATGTACTTTTCCTTAAAACTGATCTGCCTCGAGGAGTCATGCCAAGTTTCTTCGCCCACCTTCCCTTTCACTGTATAGAAGTGAGGTGAACAGTTCAGCCATCCGTATTTTTACTATCCACATTGTACCACGGTGTAAAAATCTCTGAGAGTGCCAAATATAGAAAAAACTCAAAATATTTGCTGCCCACGAAGTCTCATTAAGTAAGGCATCATAAATCCAAAGTAGAACTTCCTGCATTTCCCTGTCTTATACATACTTCTGTGCCTGGTGCTAGAAATGGAGTGTTTTGGCCCATGTTGGAACGTTCTTAATTTAGATATATTGTAGAGTAGGCATAGCAAGGGAGATGACTGTTTTAACTTAATAACCATTTCTTTTCTCTGCCCTAATTAGACGCAACAAAAATACTTTGCATCTGAGGAAGAGTGCTATGAGAGCAAAGCAAAGAGAACATTAGTGGTGCATACTAAAGGTAACAGCACCTTATCTCATCCAGTCAGCAAATTCCATTTTGCATTTTTTGTTGGTTTTTTGGTTTCTTTTCTTTTTTTTTTTTTTTGTTCGTTTGTTTTTTTATCTTCTCCAGTGACCTTGTGCTTCACCCTACCTCACCATTAACTTCTAGGATCATGGAGTAGACCTTGTTATTTCCAATGACTGCAATGAATCCACAGTCTCCCATCCCCACAGGTATCCACTCACCAATAAATGTAACCATATACTCTGATTTCCCAGTCAGTATCACTATCATGCTTTGGTAGAAAGCCAGTTCCTCCACTTGGGCTTACATCTTACATCCCATCCTAACTCCCCCTACTCAAGAACTGAGAACAACAGTTCCACCCCTCCCTACATCCTCAATTTTTCACTCCCTACCAAATATTTCCTATCAGTATCCAAAAACACTGTTATTTTTCATATCTTAAAATACCCTCTTTGAACCACACTTACTCTGAAAAGTACCACCCTTTTTTCCCCCTCATTTCCAAAAAACCTCAAAATAATTGTCTACACCTGCTTTCCCTGATTCCTCTTCTCCCATTCTCTTCTTAATCCATTAATTGATGGCTTTCACCCAAAATTAGGCTTTCACCCATCATTACACCGAAAGATTTTTTGTAAGATTCATTAATGACTTTCAACAGTTACTAAGTCCAATGATAAATGCTGCCTCAGCTTACTTGCTCTATCAGCAGGATTTAATATAGTTGATTAATCTTTACTCCTTGATATAAATTTTCATTCTTTCAAAAAAAAAGTCACTTGTCTTCCAAACTTTTATTTTTTTTCTTTTGCACTGTAGTCTTATTTAATTTATTTGAATATAGTTGACATACAATGTTACGTTAGTTTCATGTGTACAACACAGCAATTCAACTTCTCTGTATATTACTCTAGTCTCACCACACGTGTAGCTACCATCTGGCACCATACAACACTATTTATCGTATCATTGACTATATTCCCATTCATCCCCAAGATTCACTCATTCCATAACTAGAAGCCTGTATTTCCCCCTCCCTTTCACTCTTTTTTGCCCATTCCCCCCCACCCTTCCCCTCTAGCAACCTAAACATTTTCATTCTCGGTGTTCCTCCTCCTTCACCAGTCTCTCTTTGTCAGTCTCTGTGTTTTCTTCCTCTTCACCCAACCTCAAAATGTTGGTCTGTCACATGGCTCAGTCTTTGATCCTCTACCGTTCTCAACATTCATTCCCTTTGGGATTTCATTCCACCTCGTGACTTTGAGTAACATCATCCGTATCGGCTATGACTCTCAAATGTATATTTACATCTCAGTCCATGATCCTGTACTTCAGGCTTATCTACAGATTTCATGTTTTTTATATTTATATATTTATTTACATCAAAAGCCCTGAGTTATCCTTTGCTCCTTTTTTTCTCTCATGTTGCACATCTAAAGCATCTAGAAATCTTCAGGTTTTGACTCATCTTCAAAAAAATCCATAACTGGACCACCTCTCACGAGTCTGTTCTGAGACACTATCATTCCTCAATTGAATTATTCAATAGCCTCCTTGGAGGCCTCCTTACTCCCACCCTACATATAATCTTTTCTTAACAAAGCTAACCAGAATGACCCTTTAAAATGTAGTTCAGATCATCTTATTCCTTTGCTTAAGATCATCCAGTGCCCTCTCCCTCCATTATACTCAGAGTTAAAACCAAAGCCCTTACAGTGGCTGCAGGTCCCCTCAGGATCTGATCTCCCATTGCCTTGCTGAATTCCTCTTCTGCTACAGACACACCCATCCCTTACCATACTCCAGAAACATTGGCACCCTTGAACGTGCCTGGCAAGCCCCCACAAGAGGATCTTGCACAGGCTGTTCCCTTTGGAATGCTCTTCTCCCACTTGGCCAGCTTCTCCCCTCTTTGAAGGCATTGCTCAACTGGCTGAGCCACCCAGGCGCCCCTCTGCACATACTGCTTTTTGTGATTATGGTAAAAACTTTATTCGAGAGAGATTGCAGCCACAGTTTGATGGCATACAAAAGGAGTGAGAGACACTTCAACAAAACAATGGTGCAAAACAGGCCAGCATACACGAAAGCCAAATGGCACAAGCTCATAGTGAGCCATTCTGGTCTGTCTGCAGAAGGCAAAGAAAATGATGCTTGAGGAACAGACTCAGTGCAGCAGCAATACATATCAACACCCCAAACAAAATATATATGTGTGTTTCCCCCAAAGACTGCCTATATAATGTTATTTTTCAATGGAAATATTTTTCTAGGAAAAAAAAATAGTCCTCAAAGGTAACATTGACCTGGAAGCCAAACGCTTTATAGAATTTATGTTCAGTGTAGTGGTTTTTTCATACTTTATTGGGCGATCACATTAATGGAATGTAAAGCATATAAATTAAAATCAGATAGTTTCAGATGAGAATAACAAGATGTTTGCCACTACAGTAAAGTAACTTTTCTAAGTCAGAAAAAAATGGAATTTGGTTTAAAGATTCATGTTCCTAAAGTGATCCAAATACAGAAGAAAAAAATACAGTAATTGAATTCAAGAATGTGTAGCTTAGCTAAAAAGGTGGTAATCACAGAGAACACAGATAATGACATATTGGAAACACATAATATTGTTTAAAAGTGGATATGATACCAAGATCTTATGGACATAAATGCGGCAGAAAAAAGAAATTACTTTCAACTCTGGTATAAATCTTAAAGTGTCTTGTACCCAATTTATGAATGACATGAAAAACTTAGAATTTACAGGCATGAATTTAAATGATTAAAAGTTTGCAAATAGGTGATATGAGGACAGGTTAAATTAATAGGTCACTACCCAATAGAAGAGAAGACTGTGGGTGACCCCAGCCTTCTCATTTATAAAGAAATATTATGCAGATGGTGACCAGCTGTTCTCCATCTCCACTGAGGACTGAACAAAAGGAAACGAGTCTAAACTTTGGCTTGTGGGATTTAGGTTAAATATGAAGAATAGTTTCCTGACAGCAAAGGTTGTAAAGTACTGAACAAATTCCTGGGAGGCATTGTAGAGTCTCCTTCCCTGGATATCTCCTAAGAACATGAAGTGCTTTACCATCTGCCAGCGATGAGTGTATGTAGAATTGCAGAGAATAGCAGTTAACTCGAATTTCTGTCTTTATGGGTCAATATAATCAAATTTGATATTTCCACCCAAGTGGATTTCCATGTATCTTGGGGGTGGAGATGGGGTTGTTTTGGAGATTGGGTTGTTGTTTTTTGGTTTTTTGTTTGTTTTGTTTTTTTTTTTTGAGAACTGATGTCTTAGGGGTTGAGAATTGTACTCATATCAATACATTTTTCTATGGAAGGTAAAAACATTTCCCTCTACTTCATTAAAAAATACATGTTGCTCATTTTTACTGGTCTGTAATAGTAGTTCAGCCTTGTAGAACTTCTTGACAATTAAATACTGCCTTATTCATTACTCAAGAGGAGATGTTAGGAGATTTGACAGTTTTTACTTTAGTATTCTTATTACTCTATAGCTAGGGCCGTATTTCTAGGAAACCCTAGCTCAGTCTGTTCTCATGATTAAAATATTTCAATTGCCAATAAAACAGAGGCTCGAGACTGACTCAAAGAATTATAAGAACCATGGTGTTTTACCTGTACTTTGCATGTATTTAATCCTTCATTTTTCTTTTGAAAGAAGAGAAAATAACACCTATTTGGGGCACCTAGGTGGTTCAGTCAGGTGAGCATCTGACTTCAGCTCGGGTCATGATCTCACGGTCCGTGGGTTCAAGCCCCGCATCAGGCTGTGTGCTGACAGCTCGGAGCTTGGAGCCTGCTTCGGATTCTGCGTCTCCCTGTCTTTCTTTGCCCTTCCCCCACTCTCACTCTGTCTCTGTCTCTCTCTCTCTCCCTGAAAAATAAATAAATATTAAAAAAAAGAAATGAATTCTTATATAATTTCTGACATTAATGGGGGACATTTTTCCCTATAAAAATGTTATGTTTAATATTGGCTATAAGAACTTTCCATATCTACTACCTTTGTAATGTCTTTGTGAACTTTAGAAGTTGCTATTTTACAAAGCATATCTCACATCAGTCAAATAATTTGCCCAAGTTCACAATGTTAGTAATTGGAAAAGTCAGAACTAGATCTCAGAAACTCTGTGGGTGGAAATTTACCTAGAATTCTTTGTCTGAGGAAATACATTCTCTAGCCATTAAATTTTACAAAATGAATGCTTGCCTCTTTCCCTTCCCTCTCCTTCCCTTCTCTTCCAATCAGACCATCACATCACTTCTGTCATAATCCTGCCAGAGATAACTGAGTTTAATCGTGAGGAAACATTTTTTAATATGGGATATTCTACAAAATAACTGACCATTATATTCAAAAGTGTTAAGGTCATGAACATCAAGGAAATGTTGGGAGTAGTTCCATATTAAAAGAGACTAAAGAGACATAACAACCAATCCAACATGTGATTGTGGGCTACATTTTTTATTAACAATGACACTATTAATGAGTTTTGATGCCTTAATGAGAAAGGAGGCTTAGTGGATATAGATATCCACATAACCCTTAATAATCCTTCCTCGAGGGTACCTAAATACCTATGTCATATGCCACAGGTAGGTGTCAAAATATACCACAATGTCTCTAATCTCCAATGTCCATTCTTTTCAAGAATGTTTATACAGTGAGCAGCCTTGGAAGATAGATATAGTGTCTCTTTTGGAGCAAAGAGAAGTCATGTTTTCTGCTCATTATAAAAGATTCAGATTCCGGGGCGCCTGGGTGGCTCAGTCAGTTAAGTGTCTGACTCTTGATTTCAGCTCAGGTCATTATCTCACCATTGTGAGATCAAGCTGCACACCAGGCTTCATGCTGAGCATGGCGTCTGCATAAAATTCTGTCTCTGCACCCCTGCCCCCACTCCCTCTGCCCTTCCATTGCTCATGCACATGCTCTCTCTTAAAAAAATAAAATAAAATAAGATTCAGATTCCTTTCCTGGAATACAACTCATTGCCTTTGCAGATGTCATCTGACCCTCTTTGAATTTCCCTGTAGAAACTGAGGCTCAGAGAACAAGCACACACACCAAACGCTGATTCTCTAGCAACCGCTATTGATATGAGTAATAAACTGTCCTTCATTGCTGACCCAGGAATGTTGAGAGCATCCATGAAACTCTGTGAGGTTAACTTGCAAGTAGGCTAAATCTCATACCCTTTCCAGTTTTTGACAGTTCACCTGCACTAGTTTCATTCACAATCACATATTGATATCTGGTACCAAGTCTGTAAAGTTAACCACTACCAGCCATGTCATATAAGACAACAGAGGGAAGGAGGAAAGAAAAAAAAAATGTACTTGGTTATATACACACATCATGTATATAAGGTAAGGCAAGAAGTATGAATACTACACTCCCTATTTTTGTAATTGATCAAAGGCCCAAACTTGTAACTTCTTAATCCAATATCCATTTTATATTCTTTCCATTGGTTGCACTCAGTTGGTCTAAGTTCTTTATTAATAAAATGTGACAACTCAATAATACATTGTGGCATATTCTAGAATGGAATCCATATCTCAAAATGGATGGGCCTCACAAATAGAAATGTCAATGATAAAGTCACAGAAGAATGCACATAGTATGGTATCAATTACGCTAAAACAAAACAATATATATTTAGGGGTAATATACATAGCAAAACTACAGTGACAGGAATGATTATAAACATGAAAATGAGAACAGTGTTACCTGCAGGGAAAAAGGGAAATTTATTTACACAGCCATGAAGTGCTAGATACTGTTCTATTTGTTGGGATGGGTGGTATGCAGAGATGTTTGCTTTATTAATATTTTATGATGTATTTGTTAGGCATATGAGTGATAGTCAAACCCTTTCTTCCCTAGCCCCAGGAAAACAACGTAAAACAATAGTTCCTTTTAATGTCCTACTCTCTTGTCTTTTGGCTATATTAATAAATAAATACAATAAAATACAAAATTAAAAAAAAACTTCTCATTATAAGTCTGAACTCTTGTGAAATATCCTTGAAAGAATTGTTGGTATGTCTTAGTGTTTTACTTATTTGCTCCTTCAGGCATATTCTATTCTTCTCTGGATAGTAAACAGCTTTCAGGTGGTATCTATTAGGTTGTAAACAGAATAAGTAGTAATAACAGGAACCCGGGCCCCAATTTTACTTGTGCTCTTACAATTTATATTTTTGTTTTTCCCTTTTTTAAAAAGTTTTTTATTTAAAACCTAGTTGGTTAATATACAGTGTAATATTAGTTTCAGGTATATAATTTAGAGATTCAACACTTTCATTCAACAGTCAGTGCTCATCACAACAAGTATACTCCTTAATCCTCATCACCTATTTAACACATGCCCCCACTCACCTACCTCTGGTACCCATTAGTTTGTTCTCTGTAAAGAGTCTGTTTCTTGGTTTGCCCCTCTCTGTTTTTCCCCTTTTGCTCATGTGTTTTGTTTCTTAAATTCCACATATGAGGGAAATCATATGGTATTGGTCTTTCTCTGACTGACTTACTTCACTTGGCCCAATACTCTTTAGCTCCATCCATGTCATTGCAAATGGCAAGATTTCATTCTTTTTTATGGCTGAGTAATATTCATACGTGTGTGTGTGTGTGTGTGTGTGTGTGTGTGCCGTATCCTCTTTATCCATTCATCAGTTGATAGACGCTTGGGCTGTTTCCATAATTTGGCTATTGTAGGTAATGCTGCTATAAATATCGAGGTGCATGTATCCCTTTGAGTCAGTATTTTTTTATTCTTTGGGTAAATACCTAGCAGTGCAATCACTGGATCATAGGGTAGTTCTATCTTTAACTTTTTTTAAATTTATTTATTTTGAGAGAGAGAGAGGAAGAGCAAATGTGCAAGTGGGGAGGGGCAGAGAGAGAGAGGGAGAGAGAATCCCAAGCTGGAGCCATGCTGTCAGCACAAAGCCCAGCGTTGGACTCGAACTTACGAACTGAGCCATGAGATCATGATTTGAGCTGAAATCAAGAGTCAGATCTTTAACCGACTGAGCCACCCAGGTGCCCCTATTTTTAACTCTTTGAGGAACCTTCATACTGTTTTCCAGAGTGGCTGCACCAGTTTGCATTCCTACCAACAGTACAGGAGGGTTTTCTTTTCTCCACACCCTTGCCAACATCTGTTGTTTTTTGTGTTGTGATTTTAGCCATGTGACAGGTATGAGGTGATCTCTCATTGTAGGTTTAATTTGTATTTCTCTGATGATGAGTGATGTTGAACATCTTTTCATGTGTCTGTTGGCCATCTGTATGTCTTCTTTGGAAAAAATGCCTATTCATTTCTTCTGCCCATTTTTAACTGGATTACCTGCAAATGACATATCTGATAAAGGGTTAGGATCCAAAATATATAAAAACCTTATAAAACTCAACATTCTTTTTTCCCTTTTAGACACAGAGCCACCTACTTGCAGTAGGGTGTTAATCTTGAAAATACTGTTTAAATGCAATTAGATTCTAGTACATGGGAACAGTAAAGTTGATAAGGCTGAACCTCAAAATATTTTATAGGTTTTACTGATAGGAACACTGTTAATGATGCTGAGAATGTTGATACTAAAATGTTCCATGAGGTTGAGAAAAGGCATTTAAAAAAATTTTTTTAATGTTTATTTTTGAGAGAGACAGAGACAGAGAGAGAATGTGAGTGGGGGAGGGGCAGAGAGCGAGGGAGACAGAATCTGAAGCAGGCTCCAGGCTCTAAGCTGTCAACACAGAGCCTGACACAGGGCTTGCAACCATGAACCATGAGATCATGACCTGAGCCTAAGCTGGAAGCTTAACTGATTGAGCCACCCAGGCACCCCAGGAAAGGCATTTTTTTAAGCTGAGAAAGATTTGATCAAATGGAAATGCTGCTGGGAAAGCCTGATTAAGAGCAGAGAAGTTGAAGGTACAGCGGGGAGGAAGCAGAATGTATTCTGCAATGTCCTTGAAAGACAAAAGAAGACAGATTCCAAGGCACTGATGCAAAACTAGTCAAGACAAGAGATGAGACTCTCCTCAGATGCATCAGGTAAGAATGGGGGAGAGAGGTGGGAGTTGGCAGAGGCAACAGGAAATTGATTGCTTTGACTTTATCTGGGCTGAAAGGGAAGATGGGATAAAAGTCTAAGGTATTTAAGAAATTAGAGAAAATGCAAGATAGTTAAACAAATAAGAAAGCAAGTTACCCACAGAAACACACTAGGATTTCAGGGCCATCCTGATACCCCAGTTGAAGCTGGTGATCATAGGTTTCTGGTGGTACTGGGGCACCTGACTGGCTCTGTCAGTAGAACACGAGACTCTTGATCTAGGGTTCTGAGTTAGAGACCCATGTTAGGTTTAGGGATTACTTAAAAATAAAATCTTTAAAAAAAAAAAGTTTCTGGTGGTACTGATATACCCTGTCTTGTGATTTTTTTTCCTCCATAATTGTTCCTTTGTCTAAAGATCTGGGGGGAAAAAAAGAGTTAGGATTGTAGTGAAAGGGTTTTTGCCAAATAGAAGAGATAAGACAAAGAAGACAGTTTGTGACATTGACAAAACTGTTTTTAAAATTATAGACCATGAAAAATAAACTGAATAGGAAAAAAATTACACATAGAAGGAAAAATATAGAAATGGGGACCAGTCCCTCATTGGAGGGTTCAAAATGGTCAGAGAGTTGTCAAGAAGGAAGTAAGTGAGGGGCACCTGGGGGGGCTCAGGCAGTTAAGTATCCGACTTCAGCTCAGGTCATGATCTCATGTTTCATGGGTTCAAGCCCTACATGGGGCTCTTTGCTGTCAGCATGGAGCCTGCTGTCAGCATGGAGACAGATCCTCTGTCTCCTGCTCTCTCTGCCCCTCCCCTGCTTGCACTCTCCCTGTCTTTCTCTCAAAAATAAATAAACATTAAAAAAAAAAAAGATGGAAGTAGTTGAAAAAGCAAACCAGAAAGATGAGAGATGGTGATGAGAGTGCTCAATGCCTAAGTCAAAGATTTGGAAAACCAAGAATTTTGTTGATTAAAAGATCCAGGGGCACCTGGGTCGCTCAGTCAAACTTCTGACTCTTGATCTCAGCTCAGGTCATGATCTCATGGTTCGTTGGATCAAGCCCTGCATCGAGCTCCAGTTTGACAGTGTGGAGACTGCCTGGGATTCTCTCTCCCTCTCTCTCTGCCCCTCGCTCTCGCACTCAAGTCAATAAATAAACTTTTAAAAAATAATAATAAATAAGAGATTCAGAGTGTGACTGTGGGAAGAGGTAGCTGAGGATGAGGAGAAAAGGCCATAAGAGAGAAGGAGGGTCAGGAAATGATAGGCCAGAGTGTCAAAAACAAAAAAACAAAGAAAACCAAAAAACGCTACAGATATTGAATCCATCTGTGATGACAACAGGACTTGCGGCAGAGAGAAGACCGTGAGTCCTGTGCCAAAGTTTTTGATGAACGAAGGAGAGCGGCCAAGATAGATGACAATGATAAAGAAAACTAAGACAACAAATGGCACAAGCCTCAAAGAAGTAGGATTACTTTCTGTAAGAGATCGGTGGATAACGATGTGGGAGATGTAATGAGGAGCAGAAAGGATTCCAATCTTGCCCTTGGAGTGTGGAGTCTCTAAGGATTGGAAGAATCCCATCCACCACTCCCCTGGGCTGTTAGGGGGCTGCCAGAGCTGCACTGAGGCTGGTGGAGACAGCATTTGCAGATCAGAAGTTTGTGCCAGGGATGAAGCAGCAGTTTCAAAGATCCACACCTGGAGAGGGGGGAGGCAGAGAGAGAATGGAGGGCAAATAATTTGGCCACCAATGGTCTGCCGAATGTCTTCATCTTTCCTGACAGAGTTTCTCAGACTGAAAAACTAAGCTAAGCCCATTTCTACTAAACATTTACCGTTACTGAATAGAAACATGTTGTTCTCTAGAAACTAGTTCGTTCATAGGAAACACACAGCAAGGTCTAGACTTTAGTTTCATGATTTACAAAATGGGCATAACTATTTTTTTAAATGTTTATTCATTTTTGAGAGACAGAGACAGAGTGTGAGCAGGGGAAGGGGCAGAGAGAGGGAGACACAGAATCCAAAGCAGGCTCCAGGCTCCGAGCTGTCAGCACAGAGCCCGTTGTGGGGCTGGAACTCAGGAACTGTGAGATCCTGACCTGAGCTGAAGTCGGATGCTCAATCGACTGAGCCACCACAGGCGCCCCATAATGGTCATAACTATTATTCCACTAATTTGTAATGATGAAATGGAATCAAATTAAATATGTACATATAATACATATGTATACACAATATCATTAGAAATTGAAACTTTACAAAAACAAACACAGGAGCACCTGGGGGGCTCAGTCGGTTAACCGTCTGACTCTTGGTTTCGGCTCAAGTCATAGTCTCACAATTCGTGGGTTCGAGCCACACTGACAGCACAAAGCCTGCTTGGGATGTTCTCTTTCCCTCTCTCTGGCCCTCCCCTGCTCACTCTGTCTGTCTCTCTCTCAAAATAAATAAATAAACTTTAGAAAATTAAAAAAATAAGGGCATACAATGGACTACAAAATAAATAGAAAAATAAAATTAAGGCAAGAAAAAGTAAGATAGTAAGATGAAAGCAAGGATGAAGCTAATATACTGAAAATATTAAATTCTTACACAAATGCTGGAGTTAAGCCACAAATTTCTTGATTTCCTAGAGGAAATATGATGGATTCAAAATTCAATGTCAATAAAATGAAAATAATTTTGTTTGTTTAGATCAAGTACAAGTTTTCCTAGCACTGAGTATTAAAACACCTCTCTCAGCATCTCATTAAATGGAATTCTCATTCAACAAGATTCCAACAGTAAGTGCCACAACAGGAAAACTTTTGTATATTGTGTGACCATTGCATAAGAATTTATGAGTTAGGACTCAACTTGCTGCCGTCAGATAAGAGCAATACCTTGTTAATGACACTTAGACTTTACATTGGCCTTTTCCAATTCTGAGCAAATGAGTTTTAGCTCTTCTTTCAAAATAGCTCTTTAGCTTTGAGGAAAAAGGGGGTAAAAAAAGAAGTGGATGGGAGAGAAGGAGAGAAAGAGAAATGCACAACATAAGTTAGACAACTTCTCATTAAGATTTTAATTTTTTATAAAAATCCGTTGTTATTTAAAACTAGGAAGTATCCTCCCCAAATTGATCTCCAGTTTCAACACTTTTAATTTTGTTTGGCTTGTCTTGTAGAAATTTACAAGGCAATTCTAAAATTTATATGAAGACACAGAATGTCTAGAACAGCCGAACAGTTTTTAAAAAGAACAAAATTGGAACTTACACTGCCTGCCATACTGATTCACTACAAAGTTACAGTAATTAAGAAAATGTGGTACTGGCATAAGGCTAGACATACAGATCCGTGGAACAGAATACAGTCCAGCAACAGACCTAGAAATCAACTCATGTGGTCAATTGAGTTTCAACATAGTCGCCAAGGCATTTCAATGGGAGAACAATAAATCTTTTCAACAAATGTTAACAATTGGATATCTATGTGGAAAAAAATGAGCCTGAACCTTTACCTGACAAAAATTAATTCAAATGGATAAACTAAACTGCAAATCTTTTAGAAGAAAACATAGGAGAAAGCCCTTGTGACCCTGGGTTTGGAAAAGATTTCTTAAATAGGGCACACACACTCACACCCACACACACATACCAAAAAGAGAAAATTGTACTTCTTTTTTTAATTTTCTTTAATGTTTATTTACTTTTGAGAGAGAGAGAGAGAGAGCGCGCGCACACACACACACACACACACACACACACACGCACGCACAAGTGGGGGAGGGGCAGAGAGAAAGGGGAACACAGAATTCGAAGCATGCTCCAGGCTCCGAGCTGACAGCACAGAACCCAACAGAGCTCAAACCCACGAACTGTGAGATCATGCCCTGAGCCAAAGTCAGATGCTTAACCCTGAGTCACCTAGGCGCCCCACTCATCAAACTGTTTTTTAAAATAGATGTAAGTTATGTATCAATAAGGCTACACAAAAAAAGTGAGGCATATAGTGTAATAAGATTGAGGGGGGAGTCAGTTTGTAATAATAATGTAATATAAAATAATTACCCTTATCTTAAGGCTTTTCTTTCACTTGACCCCTATTTTATAAAAGGTATCTAAGAACCTATTTGCAAACTTTGGCTGATCCATACATCTTCTTCTTGTTTTCTTGTTTAGGAACTCTATTCAACTTTGATATAAAGTTAATTGCTTTACACAACAAAATTTTCCACTATATCTGCTGAATTTACAGACTCAGTGATCCCGGAACCACATTCCTTATTACTATCAATAACCCGGCAGGACCCCAAATCCATTTCTGTCCTTAGTCCCACATGACCAAAATCCTTCATTTTGCCAAAGAGAAAAATGAAATGAAAGTGAATTGACTTGCTCAAGTAAGACAAGGTAAAGAAAGGTCCACTGTATTGACTGCTAAAATCCTGAGGTTCAGCTGAAATGCTACATCTCCCATGAAGCTTTTCCTGATCACTCCAACCAAAACGTATCTGTCCGGACCTTTATAGTTCATTTTTTATATCACTTATAGGATATTTTCTTATAGGATATCTTAATTTTTAACTTGATTATGTACGATGTATCTTGTTTCCCCCTCATTGAATTGGAAAGTACGAGACAACGTTTAATGAATATTCACAACGTCAGATACTGGGCTCGGTGCGTTACACACATTATCTCACTTAGTCCCCTCCAGTGAATGCCTGCCACAGGGTGTGTGAATATTGCCTAATGCTGATTCTCTACCACTGTGGTCTCCTGCACATCTGTCACTTCAACCTGAATTGGCCGATGTTGTTGACTGTTTTCCTGAGCAGAAATTATAGCACCACCTAGAGAGTAGGCTGGGTTACTATACTAGATCTCCTTTCCACTCCTTTCTTCTAAATCAGGTTCCTTTGATGCTCAGTTCAGCACCCACCCATTAGCCTCCTCCTGAAGCAGTAAGAGACCAGCTTCTGAAGTAAGGGAGCAGTAAAATTGTATGATGCATTCATGTGTGTGTGTCCACATGGGTCTACATTTTCGCATGCTGTCCAGTACATAGAAAGGAGGTGCTCAACATAGTAAATAAATGAACTTTCATTTTTAAAGAACAATCAGTGGCTAAAGATGTTTCACTTTTGGCTTAAGAAAACCCCTGCATAAATATCCATTTTCTGTTTATATATAAAATTACTGAATATAAAAATCTACTGTTTTTCATGCAAATTATGCTCATTTATGGATACTTTGAAAATCTTGCAGAAATGTATAGAAATATCATAAGTGAATTTATAGAAATGCTGAATTACACTGATATTAAGAAAAAAGTTGTTTGAGAGTCAGAAGGCTGAGTTGTAATGAAAGCTTATCTCTAGTTACATAAGACTGGACAGGTCTCTTAACATTTCTGAATTTGTATCCTTACCTGTAAAACAGACCTTACAATATATCACCTGCTTGTATCAATAGAATTGTTATTAAAATCAAAGCACAGGGACATTTGGGTGGCTCAGCTGGTTAAGCATCCAACTTGATTTCAGCTCAGGTCACGACCTTACAGTTTGTGGAATCGAACTCTGCTTGGGATTCTCTCTCTCCCTCTCTCTCTCTGCCCCTCTCCTTCTCACATGTGTGTGGGAGTGCTGTCTCTCTCTTTCTCAAAATAAATAAACATTTTTTTAAAAATCAGAGCACATGGGTGCCTGGGTGGTGGCTCAGTCAGTTAAGTGTCCAATTTCAGCTCAGGTCATGATCTCACGGTTTGTGAGTTCAAATCCCTCATCAGACTGCATGCTGACAGCTTGGAACCAGGAGTCTGCTTTGGATTCTGTGTCTCTGTCTCTGCTTCTCCCCTGCTTGTGCTCTCTCTCTCTCTTTCTCTCCTTCTCTCTCTCTCTCTCAAAAATAAACATTGAGGCGCCTGGGTGGCTCAGTCAGTTAAGCGTCCGACTTCAGCTCAGGTCATGATCTCACAGTCTGTGAGTTCGAGCCCTGCGTCAAGCTCTGTGCTGATGGCTCAGAGCCTGGAGCCTGCTTCAGATTCTGTGTCTCCCTCTCTCTCTGCCCCTCCCCTGCTCACACTCTGTCTCTCTCTGTCTCAAAAATAAATTAATTAAAATTTTTTAATAAATAAACATTAAAAATCAAAACACAAAAATTAATTTGCAAACTCTAATATGGGGCATAAACATAAGACATTAAGAGGAAAAGCAATGCTAACAATGATTTTTACAAACATATGTATTTTGGACATTAAAAGCCGCTTAACAAAATAAATTTATTGTAATTAACAACTTAAAAATGAAATGAAGAAAAGATTCAAGTAAAGGAAATAGAAACATCTAAAATACTAGAAGTTGTTTCAATTGCTCTAAGTCTCACCCATCTACTTAGGACTTTCATTTATTCAACAAATATATATGGAACAGCTACTATTTGAAAACTCTAATGATTTGACGTTTGTAGTCTGCCTGTCATACCCACTAACAAAAGTTAGTTAAAGAAACATATTACAACCATGTGGCTGCATGGAGTTCAAAGCCTAATCCTTAGAAAACCATAAAATGCCTTTGTTCAATGCATTACATTAGCTACTCAGTCCTGTCGCTTGCAATTGGTAACAAAATAAATATAAATCAGTACTTACCAGACTTCTGTACTTACAGCTGTTTGAATTATGTTGTGATCCTTACAGCTGGCATCACCCAAAATTCCTTCAGTGTTACGGGTTTCATGCTATGCTTCATTATGAGACATTAAAATCTTCCATTCTTAAACTTTAGATTTCAAAAGATTCCTTTATGATGTCTAAATTTCCAAATGTTATCTATATGTTAATTAAGATTTAGTATAGAAAATATATTAAACAGAATTATATTTTAAATAATAATGGGTAAACAAATTTTCTTTTCCAAAAAATTCATCCCAAAATTCATTTCCAAAATTCATTCTTTGAACAAAGATTTTAGGTATTAAAACAGTAAAAAATTTTGGCTTTTCAATAGTATTTCACACCATTTAAAACCTACAATTTTCCTTTTTGATTCAGGTTACAGTTGGAAAGAAGAAACTATAAAAACAGGAAACTGTTGAAGTTTAGCTTTCTCACATTACTAGGAAAACATGAGGCATATAATTCTAACTTTAAGTATATTATAGTCTATTTTCAGAATCTTGCTTTTAGTCTTATTGGTTAAATATCTCTGATATGTCATATACACACATATACACACAGACACGCGAACATACACAAACACACACACAAAAATAATGTGTTTCAACTCAGTGACATTCATTTTTTTTCCCATCCCACAACAACACTCAAAATAGCTGAATGATTGTGACTGAATTGAGTATACTTCTAAAGAATATAAAAATAGACATAAAGTTTAATCTGTGTTTCTCTGCCATTTGAAATGAAATCAGTCATAAAAATATTCAAGCAGTTATATTTTCTATAACTAGAAGGATGCAGCTGACATCTTCTGACTCTTACTGACATACCCAATATTCCATGTAATATTTCAGATAAAAACCATAGAAATAAAATTTCCTCATATTCCAGCTTGGATCCTGCTTCAAATTCTGTCTCCCTCTCTCCCTGCCCCTCCACCACTCACACTCTGTCCCTCTCCTCTCTCTTTCTCAAGAATAAATAAACATCATGGGGCGCCTGGGTGGCTCAGTCGGTTAAGTGTCCGACTTCGGCTCAGGTCACGATCTCACCGTTCATGAGTTCGAGCCCCACTTCGGGCTCTGTGCTGACAGCTCAGAGCCTGGAGCCTGTTTCCGATTCTGTGTCTCCCTCTCTCTCTGACCCTCCCCCGTTCATGCTCTGTCTCTGTCTCTAAAATAAATAAACGTTTAAAAAAATAAATAAATAAACATCAAAAAAAATCTTAAAAAAAAGAATAGCATCTTACTTGTTTGTGGTTTACAAAGCCCCTTAAATAATAATAACTTTTTAAATTCCCTGATTTCAGTCATATCTGTATCCATTCTGTAATTAAGAAAGTGCAATTGGGAGGCACCTGGCTGGCTAAGTTGGAAGAGCATGCAACTCTTGATCTCGGGTTCATGAGTTTGAGCCCCACATTGTGTGTAGAGATTAGTTAAATAAATAAATAAAAACTTTAAAAAAAAGAATGTGTAATTTGACATAAAAGGATATTGATATTGATAACGATCCCAACATTGGATATTCTTTAATATCTCTCTCAAATATTCATATATTTTTAAACACAGTTTTAAAAGAGTACATATGTGAAGATGCTAAAATATGATAAAATTCTACTCAAAGTAACTGTCAGAGCAAAATACTGAGAATAACTTTGCAGAAACAACTCTAAAAACCTGTACATTTAGGCACTCATAAATACATTCATAATCTATCATGAATCCATTTATACACCCATAAATCTATTCTGTGATGCATTTCAAAGTAAGTTGTGAACATCAGAATAATATTTATTTTGGTAGTTTTCATTTGTTTATGTATTGTTAAAATAAAAAGTATACATATTTAAGGCATACAAATGATGATTTGATGTACATATACATAATGAAATGATTACTACAGTAAAACTAATTAACATATCTCTTATGTTACCTGGTAACATAATTACCAGTTTTGTCTGTGATAATTTCACCTGACATCTACTCTCTTAGCGTATTTCCAGTGTTCAATATAGTATTATTAAGTATAGTCATCATGTCTGTACATTAATCTCTAGACTTATTCATCCTACATAACTACAACTTTTTGTACCTCTTGACCAAGATCTCCACATTTCCCCAACCTTTTTCCCTACCCCCAGCCATTGGTAACCACCGTTCTACTCTCTGCTTCTATCGGTTCAATTTTATTTTTTTTCACTTTCCACATATAACTGAGATCATATAGTTTTTGTCTTTCTTTGTCTGGTTTATTTCACCTAGCCTAATGTCCTTCAGGTTCATCTGTGACTTTGCAAAAGGCAGTATTTCCTTTTTCTCATGGTAGAATAATCCATTGTATTTATATAAAGCCATTTAAATAAATCCATTGTATTTATATATCACATCTTCTTTATCTATTCTTCTACTGATGGATGCTTGGGTTGTTTTTATATCTTGTTCTTATGAATAATGCTGCAATGAACATAAGACTGCAGATATCTTTTTGAGATCCCAATTTCATTGCCTCACTTCCTACCCAAAAGTAGGATCTGGGTGGATCATATCGTAGTTATAGTTTTAGTTTTGTGAGGAATTTTCATACTGTTTTCCATAATGACTGCACCAATTTACATTCCCACCAACCAAGTACAAGGGTTCCCTTTTCTCCACATCCCTGCCAGCAATTGCTATGTCTTGTATTTTGATCACAGACATACTAATAGATATGAGGTGATATCTCACTTGTGATTTTGATTTGCATTTCCCTACTGATTTCCCTACTGATTTCCCTACTGATTTCCCTAGTGATGTTGAGACTTTTTATATATTTTTTGACCATTTGTGTGCCTTCTTTTCAGAAATGTCTACTCATGTCCTTTTCCCACTTTTAATTGGATTGTTGTTTGCTGTTGAGTTGTTTAAGTTCTTTATGTATTTTGGATATTGACCCTTTATCAGATGTATGTCTTGCAAATATTTTCTCCCATTTCTTAGATAGTCTCTTCACTCTTGATTGTTTCCTTTGTTGTGCAGAAGACTTTTTAGTTTGATGCAATTCCATTTGTCTGTTTTTGCCTTTGTTGCCTATAATTTGAGATCATATCCAAAATATCATTACCCAGACCAATATAAAGAAGCTTTTTCCCCTACGTTTTCTTCTAATAGTTTTATTGTTTCAGGTCTTACATTTAAGTCTCTTACTCCATTTTGTGTTGATTTTTGTATATGAAGTGAGATAAGGGTCCAATTTCAATCTTCTACATGTGGAAAACCAGTTTTCCCAAAACCATTTATTAAAGAGACAGTCTTTACCCCATTGTGTGTCCTTGGCACCTTCGTCAAAGATCAATTGACCATAAGTGAATGGATTTATTTATGGACTCTCTTTCTGTTCCCCTGATCTATATATGTCTGATTTTATGCCAGGTGCATGTTGTTTTTATTAGTATAGTTTTGCAGTATATTTGAAATTAGGAAGTGTGATGCCTTCAGCTTTGTTCTTTGTGCTCAAGATTGCTTTTGTTCTTCAGTCTTTTGTGGTTCTATATAAATTTTGGAAGTTTTTTCCTATTCTTGTGGAAAATGCCATTGGAATTTTGCCATTAAATTTTGCACTTAATCTGTAGCTTGCTTTGGGAAGTGTGAACATTTTCACAATATTAATTCTTTCAATCCATGAACATGGGAACTCTTTCCATTTATTTGTGTCTTCAATTTCTTTCATCAGTTTTTAGTAGTTTTCAGTGTACATATCTTTTTCTTCCAGCTAGCTTTAGGTTTTACTTCTTTCTTCTTTTTCTAGTTTTGCAAGGTGTAATTTCTTTATTTGAGATTTTTCTTTTTTCCTAGTATAGGCATTTGTCACTATAAATTCCCCTCTTAGATCTGCTTTTACTGCATCCCATAAGTTTTGTTATATTGTATTTCCCTTTTCATTTGTCTCAAGATATTTTTTTATTTCCCTTTTACTTTTTTTTGACCCATTGGTTGCTGAGAAGTGTGTTGTTTAATTTCCATATATTTATAAATTTTTCAATTTTCTTCCTGCTATTGATTTCTGGTTTCATACCACTGTGGTCAGGAAACACATTTGATATTTTATCTTTTTTAACTTGTTAAGACTTGTTTTGTGGCCTAATATATAATATGTCCCAGTGAATGTTCCATACACCCTTGAAAAAAATATGTAATCTCTTGCTGTTGGAAGGAATGTTCTATATGTGTCTGTTAGGTCCCTTTGGTCTATAGTGGTGTTCAAGTTTGCATTTCCTCATTGATTTTAATACTAATATTTGGCAGCTTTTATGAAACACAATCACCAGAGCAAAAGTTACCAGATTATTTGCCATTTAGTTCAATTGGTTATAATGTGTTCATGAAGCCAATGATATTAATAAGTAACTACTTAATTAATGTATTAATCACTTTACATAAATTATCATTTTAATTTTTACAAAAACATTTGAAGATACATATTATTATCTTCAATTTTCAGGTGAGGAAACTGAAGATTGAGAAGTTAAGATATTTATTCAATATCACATAGCTACTAAATGTGTAGAAATAGATTTAAACTCATCTCATTTTGAGTCCAAAATCTGAGTTTTAAATAAACTTAAGCTAAATTAGCCTAATAACTCTATTGCTACACACAGGGTTTTTTCTTCCGTTCTAGAACAGTTCCTAGCTGTGAGCTCCTAGCTAACAGTTTAACCTATATGCATCTCTGGATTTGAGATCTAGAGAGGGAGGGAAAATGGGGTGCTCAAATTAAAATGCTATTTAAGGGGAGAAGTAGGAGGACTCTGGGCTTTCTTCATCCTTCAAACACTGTATTGAGCTGTATTGAAGTCAGATCACTTGGAACAATCAATCTGAGGATTGACAGAAGGATCTCCACAGTAGAAGGAGTCGGTATGGCAGATGAGAGACTTATTTTAACAAACAAATCAAAGCACACCTAGTTAAAGGTCCAAATACTCCCAACTGAAAGCAAGGAGGAGCTCTTCAGAAGACTGACTTTCCCTCTTTCAGTGGGAAAGAGCAGCTAAAACGCAACAACATAGTGCACACAGCACACACAAGAAACATTTCTTGAAGTCCCAAGCCCTGGATAGTGTATGACCCCTTTTTAATATATCATTACTCTCAGGTGCAAGAAACATAAGAAGCTTTCAAAACACACAAAAGACAGAAACTTAGCCAAAATGACAAGATGGAGGAAATCCCCCCCCACCCCCCGCCCCAAAGGAATGGTCAAGAAGAAATCATAGCCGGGGACGTGCTCAAAACAGATATAAACAATATCTCTGAACAAGAATTTAGAATAACAGTCATAAGACTACTAGCTGGGCTTGAAAGAAGCCATAGAAGACACCAGAGAAACCCTTGCTGTAAAGACCAAAGACCTAAAAACTAGTCAGGCTGAAGTAAAAAATGATATAACTGAGAGGCAAAAACAACTGGATATAGTCCCAATGAGAATGGAAGAAACAAAGTAGAGAACAGGTGATATAGAAGATAAAATTATGGAAAGTACTGAAGCTGAGAAGAAGAAAGACAACTATTAGATCACAAAGGGAGACTTAGGGAACTCAGTGATTCCACAAAATGAAACAATATTCATATCATAAGAGTCCAAAAGAAGAGTGGGAAAAGGGGGCAGAAGGTTTATTTAAACAAATTATAGCTGAGAGTGTCCCTAATCTGGGGAAGGAAACAAGCATTCGAGTCCCAAAGGCACAGACAACTCCCCTTAAAATGAACAAAAACAGATCAACACCATAACATATCATAGTGAAAATTGCAAAATACAAAGATAGAATTCTGGAAGCAGCTAGGGACAAGAGGTCCTTAACCTACAAATGAGGATACATAAGACCTGCCCACTGAAACTTGATAGACCAGAAGCGAATGGCAGGAAATATTCAAAGTGCTGAATAGGAAAAATATGCAGCAAAAAAATTCTTTATACAGTAAGGCTGTCATTCAGAATAGAAGGAGAGATAAATAGTTTCCCAGACAAAAACTAAAGGAAATCATGATTACTAAATCAGCCCTGCAAGAAACATTAAGGGGGACTCCCTGAGTAGAAGGGGGGGAAAAAGACCAAAGCAACAAAGACTAAAAAGGACCAGAGAACATTACCAGAAACACCAACTGTACGATGGCACTAAATTAATATCTTTCAATAATCATTCTAAATGTAAATGGGCTAAATTTCCATAGGATATCAGAATGGATTAGAAAAAATTAGATCAATCTATATGCTGCCTACAAGAGATTTACTTTAGACCTAAAGACACCTGCAGACTGAAAGTGAGGGGATGGAGAACCATCTATCATGCTAATGGACATCAAAAGAAAGAGAAAGTAGCTATATTTATATCAGACAAAATAAATTTAAAAAATTTTTTAATGTTTACTTTTTTAATTTTGAGAGAGAGAGAGAGAGAGAGCATGAGCAGAGGAGGGGGAGAGAGAGAGAGGACACAGAATCCAAAGTCGTCTCCAGGCCCTCAGCTGTCAGCACAGGGCCCAATGCGGAGCTCAAAGTCACAAACCGTGAGTTCATGACCTGAGCCAAAGTCAGGCACTTAACCGACTGAGCCACCCAGGTGCCCCTGGAGAAACTAGATTTTAAAACAAAGACTGTAACAAGATATGAAGAGGGCATTATGTCATAATTAAGGGGTCTATCCATCAAGAAGATCTAACAATTTAAATATTTAGGCCCCCAACTTGGAGTACCCAAATATATAAACCAATTAATAACAAATGTACTCATTGATAATAATACAAAAATAGTAGAGGACTTTAACACTCTACTTACAACAATGGACAGATCATCTACCCAGAAAATCAACAAGGAAACAATGGCTTTGAATGACACACTGGACCAGATGGACTTAACAGATATATTCAGAACATTTCATCTGAAAGCAGCAGAATACACATTCTTTTTGAGTGCACATGGAACATTCTCCAGAATAGATCACATACTGGGTCACAAATCAGCCCTCAACAAGTACAAAAGATTGAGATCATACCATGCATATTTTCAGATCGCAAGTTATGCAACTTGAAGTCAACCACAAGAAAAACTTTGGAAAGACCACAAATACATGAGCTGAAGTCAGACGCTTAACTGACTGAGCCACTCAGGCACCCTGAGAAGAGATTTTAATGAAGAGAATAAACCGAGGATTGTTGGAAGGAGGTGGGTGGGGGTGGGATAGATGTGTGATGGTTATTAAGGAGGGCATTTGTTGTGATGAACACCGGGTGTTGTATGTAAGTGATGAATCACCGAATTCTATTTCTGAAACCAATATTGCACTATATGTTAACTAACTAAAATTTAAATTAAAAACAGAAATGTTATTTAAAAAAATCACTATGCACATATTGTAATAACATCATTGAAATACTAACAGAACAAATTTTTTTAGCTCCCAAACTTGCTTTTAAAGGTAGTCAAGCGGGTGCTCAAGGAAAAAGAAAAGGTCCTGCAAGACTAGGAAACCAATATCTTCAAACCAATAAACCATTAATTGTCACGAAAATACTCTTCGGTATTCATATAACTTAATCCCATATGATATGGACATTGATGACAATGGCTTCTTGACTCCCTTGACACCATAGACCCGAGGTTTCCCTTGTGGCTCTTTGAGCATTCCATCTCAGTTTGTTTTGCAGGGGTTTGTGTGTGTGTGTGTGTTTTACTTATGTTTGAGAAAGAGAGAGAGTACGAGCGGGCAACGGACAGAGAGGGAGACACAGAATCCGAAGCAGGCTCCAGGCTCCAAGTTGTCAGCGCAGAGCCCAACACAGGGTCCAAACTCATGAACCACAAGATCATGACCTGAGCCGAAGTCAGACACTTAACTGACTGAGCCACCCAGGTGCCCCTGTTTTGCAGGTTTATCTTGCTTAACTCATCCTTTTTATGTTGGTCTCCATGGTAATGTCCAGGCCTCCTCTTCTTTTCACCTACACATGCCCCAGATGGTTTCAGGCATGTTCTAGGTTTTAATTACAGTCTACTTGCTGATGACTTCCAAATCTGGAAACTGAATGTCTCTTTTGTGCTTTATATAACACATATAATTATTAATATTTCCACCATCCATCAGTTGCCCTGGCAAAAATTGTAGGCATCAATTTTTATTCTCTCTCTCTGTCTCTTTAAATAATAACCAAGTCTTGGGGCGCCTGGGTGGCGCAGTCGGTTAAGCGTCCGACTTCAGCCAGGTAACAATCTCGCGGTCCGTGAGTTCGAGCCCCGCGTCAGGCTTTGGGCTGATGGCTCAGAGCCTGGAGCCTGTTTCCGATTCTGTGTCTCCCTCTCTCTCTGCCCCTCCCCCGTTCATGCTCTGTCTCTCTCTGTCCCAAAAATAAATAAAAAAACGTTGAAAAAAAAATTAAAAAAAAAAAAATAATAACCAAGTCTTTTAGAATCTACTTTCTAAATTTCTCCAAAGTTTGTCAATTTCCCTTTATCCTTTGAATTATATAATTATATAATTAATTATATATTAATTATATTATATTTTTAATATAATAATATTAAATAATTAAAATAATAATATTTTAATTATTAATTATAATTAATTTTATATATTATAAAATTATATAATTTTGTTTAATGTTTGCTTATTTTGAGAAAGCCCATGTCAGGCCCCAGTATGACAGCACAGAGCCTTCTTGGCATTCTCTCTCTCTCTGGCCCTCCCTGCTTGTTCTCTCTGTCTCTCAAAATAAATCAACATTTTTTTAAAAGTTCAACAACTTCTCCCTCCACATAACTATATTTAATCATTACAAAATCAATTGGCAAACACTTGAGGAACAACGAAATAATAAAGAACATGGCTTTGTGAAAAATACCCTGTGAGACCAATCCAACTTTTTTTCAGATGAGAATGACAGAACTGGCTCAAATAGGTGTGATTTATCTTGACTTGAATAGGATTACTGCAGAAATGGAAGTCATGACCCCAGAAAATTAGAGTCTGGAATGAGAGTCAACTCCTTCTTTCAGTTAGTTTCTTCTTAATTTTTTGTTTTAAATCTTGTACCACTATTTTTCATAAGTTTTGAAAAAGAGAGAGAAAGCATGAGTGTTGGGGGGCAGAGAGAGATGAAGAGAGAGAATCCCAAGCAGGCTCTGTGCTGTCAGACTGGAGCCCAACGTGGGGTTCAATTGCATGAACTGTGAGATCATGACCTGAGCTGAAAGCAAGAGTCAGTTGCGTAACAAATGAGCCAGCAAGGCACCCCATCCCTTGGTTTAAATCTCTACCATTCTTGTTGGAATCATTGCAACAGCTTCTTAACGATATTCCTAACAGTACTTTTCTGCTCTGTTCTATTTCCAGTGCAGACAAAGTGATTTTTATTTTCTCAGCCCCTACTTTAAAAATCTACAATGACTGCTTATTAACTTTAGAGTAAAGCTCAAAATCCTAAAAAGAATGGGAATTGCCTTCAATACTTGATATTGCCAACCTCATCTCTTTGCACTCTACTCCAGGGTCCAGGCTCACATCATGCTGTCTCTAACTTTTGGGTCTTAAACATGCTGATACCTCCCACTAAAATACATTTTCATTTTTCCCTTATGCCCCTCCTTCCTCTTCTACTTCTGGTTGTTAGCTCCCCATTCCTACAAGTCCTTCAGTTCTCAGCTCAGATACAACATTCCCTGGAAATTTTCCCAGTTCAAAAGATTGAGTTGTATGGCTGTATTATAATTATCTACACACTTAGTTTTATCCTAGGATGTGAACCCCATAGGAGTGAGCTGTGTGTCTTCTTTATTGTTACCTTTCCATTAAATGCCTGGCACATGGCATATACTTACTAAATACTTGTTATATGAATGAATGAATGAATGAATGAATGAATGAATGAATGACATAACTTACAGACCAATTTTTATAACTTATAATCAAGTGAGATGAATAGAACTCATATTCTTCCATTTACAGGACGGTATTCCAAGCCCAGTAAGGGATGAATAGGATAACGGATTGCCTTTTTCTTAAGAAAATATAAAATATTAAAACTCAACAGTTGATGATTCAGGCTGCATGGAGAAAAAATATCTCCCTGAATAACAGTTACAAGGATATACTAAGCTTCATTTATTTAGAGGTTTATAATTATTTAGAAGGTCTTATTTAGGAGGTAAGAGAAAATAATTAGACTTTGCCAATTCTTAAGTATACATATGGTTGATTAATAGACAATGATCAGCAAAGGAGAAGACAAAGTTAATAAAGAGCCACTCCTCATTCTTCAAATTCACACACAAGCCTGGAGCTTCAGACTTTTACTTAAACTCTAATATAAGCTCCATCTATCATTTCTGTTCATCACCTCCGTTCTATAAATAGGAGGAAACCGGGACATACTTCATCATTTCCAACCAGTGACAGGAAGCAGTACTAAAAAGTGGAGCTGAACCAGGGACAGTCAAGTGTGTGGCACCTGGACTCAGCCAGAAAGTATAAAACATATTTTAAAATAACAAGCATTATGATTCAGGTTTCTATACAAGGAGGGGGGGAATCACAAAGTATACAAGAAATCAGATTTTTGAGCATTTCAAGAGAAACATTTTCTCCCTTCTACCCCACTTCAAGTTACAAGGTAAATATTTTAAAAGTCTAAATGGGAAGCTTTTATTTACTTATTTTTCTCAAGAGAGATTTACTCTTTGGATACGTGGTTTACTAACTCCGTTGTTCTTTGAACTTGACTGTGTTAAGAGAGTTCTCACGCAAGTGTGTTCCCAATATGATTTTGTTAACTGATGCTAAGTAACAATTCCAGCACTTTTAGGGCCATTTGCCTTTGCATTTAGCACGTTGCTTAGAGAAGAAACAGGAGGATTTTACCTTATCTGTGGCCATATTTCCATCAGCAATAAAGAGCATAGCATATTTTTAAAGAAAGTCCTATTTCAACCAGAATTTTCTATCTTTGATCTCACTTTAAACAATAATTTTGTGATGGGGCCATGTGTTTATCACTTATCCTTAAACAGTGTCAATTGCAGCCAAGCTAAACATTCCTATCTTTGAATTCTGTTCTTTCATTCAAGAATAGCTAGTGGAAAAGCTACTATTTTTGAGTTTAATCTATCATAAGCATAAAATTAGTTTATCCTTTTTAGTGATACTTCTTTTTTTTTTTTTTAACCTTTATTTATTTTTGAGACAGAGAGAGAGCATGAACGGGGGAGGGTCAGAGAGAGAGGGAGACACAGAATCCGAAAACAGGCTCCAGGCTCTGAGCCACCAGCACAGAGCCCGACGCGGGGCTTGAACCCACGAACCGCGAGATCATGACCTAAGCCGAAGTCGGACGCTTAACCAACTGAGCCACCCAGGCGCCCCTTACTAATACTTCTTAACAAAGTCAATAATTTGAAAAAGATGCTGAAATCAATGCCTAAAATACCTAAAGTAAATATTCACTCTCTTATAGCATTTGGAATTAAGCACTGGGTGTTTAATTTCAGGCAGTTTTGCTTCTTTTAGTTAAGTATTTTAATAAAACAGTAATTTTAACATCTTGTAACTAAAGATTAAAGTTCCTACTACAAAAAATGTCCCTGAAATCATAAATATCTCAAATTAGTCTGTGGCATTCCAGAATTTTTCCAGAAAATGGTGGTTTTTCTTATTTGAACATGTATACAATAGTAAAAAAAAAAAAAATTCAAGGAATTTAAAATAAATTTTAATTGAGGTCACTGTGCTAAACTTCTAAGGATCCCGTAGCTCATTCCACAGAGAAAAATACTCTGCACTCAGGAATTCACTGAATGTTTTAACTTTCAGTTCTGGGTCTCCTATTCACAGAAAAATATTGCAGCGCAATCTCTCTTCTCTTTTATCATTTACTAATTGCAGAGTAAGTAGTTTTCCATTGCAGTGAGACATGCCTTTAGAGTGGAATAATAGATTACCGCCACACTGTTTTTGGGAATAGTGTTAGAAATCATTTGTTCTTAGAATCTATTTGTACAGTTTGCAAATATTAGAAGATCTGGTTAGCCTGAAGATTTCCAAGTTTATTTCTGGCCAGTGAATTTACAGCAGTCATTGAATGTTTTCTGCTTTTCCTTCCCCAGTCCTTCATCACGGGTTAAAGAACAAATTCCTTGGGATAACAAATGATGACAGTCGAGTTGATTGAGTAGCTGGCAGCTCATTCTTCATTTCTAAAAGACCTTCCATTTTAAACAACTGTGATCTACCTGTTTTATAAATTAAAATGTTTAAACTACTTGATTAGCAGTAGCTTTTACCTCTTTTTCCCTCACTTTTTATTTTGAACAAAAATTCCAAATATATCAAAAAAGTACAAGAATTGTATAATAGGTCTTTTTTTTTTTGAAGTTCAGTTGACACACAGTCTTACGTTATTTTCAGGTGTATGACATAATGATTTGACAAGTCTATGTGTCATGCTATGCTCACCACAAGGGTAGCTACCATCTATCACCATAGAACACTATTATAATGCCATTGACTATATTCCCTGTGTGTTACCTTTATCCCCATAACTGGAAGACTATATTTCACACTCTCCTTCGTCTATTTTGCCCATTCCCCCACCGTCCTCTCCTCTGACAACTAATAGTTTGTTCTCTGTATTTATGGATCTGTTGCTGCTTTCTGTTTGTTTGGTTGTTTGTTTGTTTATTAACTTGTTTTGTTTTTTAGATTTCACATATAAGTGAACTCATACAGTATTTGTCTTTTTCTGTCTGACTTATTTCACTTAGTGTAATACCCTTTAGGTCTATCCATGTTGTCACAAATGATAAGATCTTGGGGCTCCTGGGTGGCTCAGTCAGTTAAGCGTCCGACTTTGGCTCAGGTCACAATCTCACAGTCGGTGAGTTCGAGCCCCGCGTTGGGCTCTGTGCTGACAGCTCAGAGCCTGGAGCCCGTTTAGGATTCTGTGTCTCCCTCTCTCTCTGCCTCTCCCCTGTTCATGCTCTGTCTCTCTCTGTCTCAAAAATAAATAAACGTTAAAAAAAAATTTTTAAAAATGGTAAGATCTCATTCTTTTTTATGGCTGAGTAATATTCCATTACATATATTATATATATAATATATATAGGGTTGTTTCCATATCTTTTTTATTTTTTTTTAACGTTTATTTACTTTTGAGACAGAGAGAGACACAGCATGAATGGGGGAGGGTCAGAGAGAGAGAGGGAGACACAGAATCTGAAACAGGCTCCAGGCTCTGAGCTGTCAGCACAGAGCCCGACGCGGGGCTCGAACTCACGAACCGTGAGATCATGACCTGAGCCGAAGTCGGAGGCTTAACCAACTGAGCCACCCAGGCGCCCCTCCATATCTTTTTTAAAGTTTATTTATTTATTTTGAGAGAGAGACAGAGACAGAGACAGAGAGAAAGAGAAAGAGAACCCCAGGCAGCTCTGCACTGTCAGAACTCGAACCCATGAACCGTGAGATCATGAACAGAGCCACAGTCAGATGCTTAGCTGACTAAGCCAACCAGGTGTCCCTGGTTGCTACCATATCTTGACTATTGTAAATAATGCTTCAGTAAATACATAGCGGTGCATATATCTTTTTTAACTAGTGTTTTCATTTTCTTGGGTAAATATCCGGGAGTGGAATTACTGGCTCATGTGGTATTTCTATTTTCAACTTTTTGAGGAAATTCCATACTGTTTTCTGCAGTGACTGCACCAGTTTGCACTCCCACAATAGTGTTCAAGGATTCCTTTTTCTCCACATTCTCACCAACATTTGTTAATTCTTGTGTCCTTTTTTTTTTTTTTTTTTAGGCTTTTTGACAGGTGTAAGATGCTATGTCATTATGGTTTTGATTTGTATTTCCCTGATGTAGTGATGATGAGCATCTTTTCATGTGTCCATTGGCTGTATGTCTTCTTTGGAAAAATGTCTATTCAAGTCTTCTGCCCATTTTTTAATTGTATTATTTGGTTTTTTGGTAATAAGTTGTATATTTGGAATATTAATCCCTTATCAGATATACCATTTGCAAATATCTTCTCTCATTCAGTAGGTTGCCTTTTTGTTTTGTTGATAGTTTCCTTTGCTATGCAAAAGCTTTGGGGGCACCCAAAGCTTTGGGGGTGATTCAGTCAGTTGAGAATCTGACTCTTGATTTTGGCTCAGGTCATGATCCCAGGGTGGTGGGATCAAGCTCGTGCATCAGGCTCCACACTGAACATGGAGCCTGCTTAAGATTCTCTCTCTCTCTCTCTCTCTCTCTCTCTCTCTCTCTCCCTCTGTCCCTCCCTCCACTTGTGCACACACCCTCTCTCTCTAAAATAAAAATAAATTTAAAAAATAAAATAAAAAAGCATTTTATTTTGATGTAGCCCCAATAGTTTATCTTTGTTTTTGTTTCCCTTTCCTGACAAGACATAACTAGAAAAATGTTGCAAAGGCTGATGTAATGACTCTTTTTTATCCTTCACCTAACATTCACCAGATTCTCAGCATTTTGCCAGACCTTGGCGTCTCCATCTCTTTGTCTCTCTCTATGTATATACTTACTATTAGTAAATTTATTACTAGTAATGTACTAGTATTATTAGTAAACTTATTACTAGTAAATATATATATACATTACTAGTTATATAATAGTAATATATATATTAGTTATATGTATTACTATATATTATATATTATTATATATTATTATAATATTATATATTACTATATATATATTATATATATACCCTTAGCAGTAGTGAATTTAGTACCAGAATTTTTGCTGACTTGTTTTCTTTTTTTTTCTTAACTTTTTAATGTTTATTTTTGAGAGAGAGATAGAGCACAAGCAGGGGAGGGGCAGAGAGAAAAAGGTAGGCACAGAATCTGAAACAGGATCCAGGCTCTGAGCTATCAGCACAGAGCACCACAAAGGGCTCGAACTTGGGACAGCGAGATCATGACCTGAGCCAAAGTTGGATGTTTAACTGACCGAGCCACCCAGACACCCCAACATTGTAATTCTTCTAGCATTATGATTTTCTTCTTAATAAATTAGCTAAACACTGAAGGTTGCCTCATCTTAATGACAGGTGAGTCAAGCACTTCAGATCATAGAATTGTTTTTCTGGCAAATAAAACATTATTACCATGAATTTTATGTTTGTGCATATACTCACCTATATTAAAAGTTTCTTAAGGGGTGGTAAGAACAATTGTAGACTTCTTTTATGAATAGTTGCATATAGGTGTTTCCATAATAGATATTTAACAAGTATATTTTGTTAAATGTAAAAACCTATGATAGCAACAAATAAAACTCACTATATAAAAGTATATAGGGGTGCCTGGGTGGCTCAGATGGTTAAGCCTCTGACTTCAGCTCAGGTCACGATCTCACAGTTTGTGAGTTCAAGCCCCGCGTTAGGCTCTGTGCTGTGCTGACAGCTCTGTCTCTGTTTCTGTCTCTCTCTCAAAAATAAATAAACATTAAAAAAATAAAACAAAATAAAAGTGTATATAAGTGTGTGCCTTTCGAAAAAGGAGATGAAGACTTTGGGGATGAAGATGAGATTGGCAATTGATAACAAACTTTTTTTTAATGGTGCTCTGAAAAAATAAGGAAACTTCCCAGGAAAATGTAGAAGAGAGGTATAAGAGAGAGGGCACCACCAGAGGGCGGTAGCCCCCAAATTTGCCATAACTAAAGCTTCACCTAAGTTTAACTTCCTATACCTATAGCTGCTCAGTATTCCTTCCAGCTAATGCTTGATAATTTTCTCCCTTTCATAGCAAATATCTGTTACGTAGTTTCATTTAACTCCATAATACTAGTAATTTATAGGTATAATACCTGGAAGGTGAGATTGAATGAATAGAATTTGCTGGTTTTATTGTTTGTTTGTTTGTTTTTTGATCCAAAAACTCAGAGGTAATGTGATACCTTGGATTTGGGAGAGAAATCGTTTCTCACACCAAGCACAATTCTTTCAAGTAAAATGTAGTCTGTAACCTGTGGAAAGCTAGTTAAAACTGCTTCTTCTCAAAGCACACTTTGCCCTTTATCCTAGCACATAGGCAGCTGCAATAAGAAAGTCTGTTTGCCAAAAATAGCCCTCTACTAGCTTGTCACTCTACCTGAAATCCATTAAGACACTGGTTGCCAACCTTTTAAAAGTGAGGACTCAAAAAAAAAATTGCACAAAACCCTATGTGATAATTCTTGAACTCTTTTAAGGTCAGCATATTAAATATACGTATACATGTATCTCACATTCAAAAAGATACTACCAGTAACACGTTTTAATGAATTAATTTTGTATTAACCACCACAGCATACATTTAAAAAATAACAGTACAGATATGAAAATATATTTTTTAGTCAGTCAACACTTTAGGCTGTTTGCCTGAGCTAGTTAATGAATCCCTTGAGGTAAACCCATAATCTACCCCTTACCTATGGCCTAAGATCTGGAGTCTGAAAGAAGGGAATCATTGAATTTATGTATTATTTCACCAAACTTCAAGTTTTAAGATGGAAACATCATATTTTACTGGTTATTAAAAAAAAAAAAAAACCTCACCAACTCTTAGAAATGGAAAACGTGTGTCTTTCTGTATACAGTTAAGAAACGCCACAGTTCCTGACATTCATCAATTAACAAATTTGACATAAGTTTGTATGTAGTTCCCCACACTTGTTCTTCCTGTGAAGATTTACCAAGGTTAAAATTTTTGGAATATCAGTGGAAGTTTGATCTCTCAAAGACATCAGTTCCAAATACAGTTTGTACGACCTGAGCAACTTTCTTTGGTGTCCTCCTGAGTACGTAACGTGCATTCTTAGCTCAAATGTCCTGAGAGTTTTGACATCATAGATAAAATATTTCCTGGCAATATTAAAAGGTATCTGGCGCCATGCAGCTCTACAGAAAGCCAAGATTCCATAGTTCATGTTAGCTGACAGTGAAACTCCACCACTCATGTCTGAGGAAAGTCAAAGTTCACTTTTATGAAAGTAACTTATTGTATACTCTGGCCCTGCTTCTCATTGGAATTTATCAACCAAAGTACAACATTTAAATTTAATCAAATACATAAGCACATGGTCATCCTTGTTTAATTATTATCAGGAAAGATACCAAATATAATAAAGATCATATGCAATATAAACTGAAGAAAACAAACTGATTCAAAAGACAGCATTAAGAAGCCATCATATGACATGGAAGAAATTGATTATATTTTTTATACCTCAAGGTTATCTTATTGTAGAGTAAAAGTGATTATTCTGACTCTTGTCAAATATTCCTACTCTTGTCAAATGTAGAAGAGGAGTCTATGAGTCAAGAGCTAACAGAGAGAGGTGGATGCTTGCCCATAGCTTATGTCAGTGATTCTCACCCTTTTCAAAAGTCCTCTTTGGAACATTATAACTCCACAACCTTTCACATGTCTTGGTAGTACTCAGTCACACAGTTCTGGCTTTCTATGCATTTGTGGGACCCTGGCAGTAGATAGAATGCTCTGGAATTTGAAGGCCCACAGGTTAGGAAACACTAATCTGGGATTACCTTCATTTTCTGAGGTCCAAAGAGATTAAGCAATCTGTACAAAATTACTAGGGTCACCTAGAGCTAAAATACAAGTCTTTATAAATCTTTGTCTCAAATAATTTCTACCATCCCCAGAATTATAGATGAAACTACATAATGTCATTGAAAGAAGAGTCTTCTGCTAAATCAGAGAACTGTATTTTTCAGGCAAAGCTATCAGCTAAATGCCCAGAGTACTACTATAGTTTATATTTGGAAACTCCAAAGGGTGCTCAGGAAACTTATAAATAGAATGGTTACAAATGGTTTGATGTCAGTCTTAAGACATAAATAATGTTTAGCAGGTGTCAAACCAAGGCCTGGTTCTATTTGATATTTTCATCAGTGACCTAGATAAGATGTTGGCAACCCCAAGAGCCAAAACGTCTCAAAAGAATTTTACGTTTTAGGAAGCCTACTAGTGTCTCCTGCCCACAAATTACCACTCCTTCTCTTCTCCCATAATCAAGTTCCCACAGCTCAATTGACCCTACCTAGAAGTTAAATTACTTGAATGATTACTACTAAGCTATGAGTGAATAAGTGACTAATAAAACAGCCCTTCTTGGAGATCTTTAATTAAAAACAAATTTATTTATCTGAAAGAATACTATTTAGTAGGTGGAGATATGCAACACTGTACTGTTTACTGACTGGAATATTTCTTCTTGCCAAATATAACTGCAACTCTTCTAAATTCATTAATATTTTTTGAAAAAATTCTTGAAAGTTTTCAAAATCACAACAGTCCTTCTTGCTGAGCCTGAACTAAACCTCTGAACCCTTCTCAATATGATTCTCCAGCAGCCACAAAGAATTGATCAATGAGAATTGACTGGCAAACACAATGAAACTTATCTGCCATCTCTGATCTGTATGACGTGAGTGTATTCTTGTCTGGAGGAAGAGGATGGTATTCTATAACCTCGCAAAAACACTCTTTCCCCATAGCTTATCTTATAAAAAAGAAAAGGGTGTATTTCCTTTCTTTTTTTTTTTTTTTTTTTTTTTTTTTTTGCTGTTACTTGTAAATCATGGTGAAACGGGGAAAAAAAAAAAACAATGTAACAGCAGCTTTGGTTTGTACCAAAGAGAAAGCAAATCCTCCTTCAGGATCACTTAGATCTAAAAATTACTTCTTGAAGTAACCAAAATTCCTGCAGTGGCATGAAATTATGTAAACTGAAGTTTTAGCCATATGTGGTGTATCCTCAATGAATATACTACTACTTTTTTTTTTTTTTCAAATAAAATAATGCCAACTGGGGGAAGAAAAACCACAAGCAAGAGCCTACAAATGAGGCTACTTAGAAGCAGCCACAAGTATCTGACAGGTCAAGAAAGTAGACTGTCTCATACAGACTTTGCTGTTAAAAATACTCCAGTGATATATTTTTATAGGCAGGCGAGGGAAAATGTCCATAAATAGCTTTCGGAAGTTTGGCCAAAAATGTAATCTGCCAGTAAAAATATTAAATTGACCATGATTAGAAATATTTCAAATTTAGTTAACACGTAAAAGGCAAAAATAGGAAGAAACTGAATTATTGCAATACTTAAGTTTGTAGAATTATTTTGTCTGTTTTATTGCGTATTTTTCTACATTTTCCATTATTTCTTTTGCCATTTTCATATCCTATGATTTTCTTCATCCCAAATTTTATTTTTATTCAAAAGTAATCTAAATGGTTTTTTGTCTGTTTGTTTCTTTTCTGTTCCAAAGTGTGGATTTTTTTTAACCTTATTTCAGAAACTTTCCCTTCTGCATTTCAAATCTTCACTGCCAGTCAATTTCTTTTTAAGGAAAAAATATTTAACTGGAATTTGGTGGGTTGGGAGGGAGCCCTTCACCTTTCTGACACTGGCAATCCACCTCAATAAGATGTTTTTCATTCTGATATAGGCTTCCTTGAGTGCCAACTGTCGGCACTCAACCATGAACTATGACTTGACAGCTAGACTCTCTAATCCTAACTCAGGTTTGTGAAGTTTCACAATTTTTTCCCTTGAGAACAGCCAGTGACTGCTGAGCTGGTACAATACCACCAAGCACGGATTTTGGAGAGCGCTCGCCTCAAGTCTATACAAGGAGTATGGTACCCGGCCATGGCAGCTCTTCCTAAACAAATAGCAGCCAGGGTCGTGAAGGGAGGCTCTGCCATCTCTCTCTGATCACCTTCTCCCACATCAGTTTGCAAAAGAGCTAAAAACAAACTAACACTTTGGTTGACGTTTCAGAATGACCATCTGATTCATGGTGACTTCTAACTTATTAACAAATATAAATATTTTTATCCAGGAAAAACCAAGTAACTGGACAGTAACGTAACTGGTAGTCAATTTTTTTTTAATTTTTTTTTCAACGTTTATTTTTATTTTTGGGACAGAGAGAGACAGAGCATGAACGGGGGACGGGCAGAGAGAGAGGGAGACACAGAATCGGAAACAGGCTCCAGGCTCCGAGCCATCAGCCCAGAGCCCGACGCGGGGCTCGAACTCACGGACCGCGAGATCGTGACCTGGCTGAAGTCGGACGCTTAACCGACTGCGCCACCCAGGCGCCCCGGTAGTCAATTTTTTAATTGAAAAGCTTTTTAATCAAAGTCTAGTATGTTTCAGCTTCCTCCTCTGATGAATTTAGGAGAATCACGTTAGCCCTTCACGTATGCCTGATTCGGGAAGGAGATCAGGAACACAGACACAGTTCAGAAGCATGACCAGGTCCTAGCCTGACTCATCTTTCTAGTGTTTTTGATTTTTGGAAGTTACCTCATTTGTATTTTCCTTAGACACAAACAATATTCTCTTAAAGTATACATTCTTGTCCTCACTAACAGAAGGTTTAATCTACGAAAGGCAGAAGGCTCCAGTTCTCTCTTACATTCCAATTGTCTTTATGCCTGCATGCTCACCGCTCTTCCCCGTTACTACAATAGAAGTAATCTTAGCTGGCCATTTTAGAGAATACACTGCATTTTAATGTACAACCATCCCTCTCAAAATTCCTCCAACAAACGACCCACGCCATTTCTTCTGATACTCTGCCACTGAAAGCTACAAAAGAGGTTAAGTGTCACAAAAAGCCCCTTTTCCTGTTTTCCTCAGGCTATGGCAGTTTCAAATTCTTACTGGGAATTGCAACGTAAACAAGAAAGAGTTTGCAGGGACTCTTCATAACATGTTCCCTAAAACCTCGGAGCCTCATAAACATCTTTAGGGTTATGCAGAGGTATGCAGAATGATCACAGCTGGATTTAATTTATTCCCCCCCCCCCCTTTTTTTTTTGCCTAACTTAACAAGATTGACGTTCGGGAAGATGGAAAATTTGCCTTAAGATTTGAAAACACCGCTCGACTAACATACACTCAGTTGGAGAAGATTATCTCACGACTTACTGACAATTATTTTGGAACACATGTAATAACCAAGAGTGAGCTTTATAGTAGTCTTCAAAACAAGTAAGGAAAAGTTACTGGTTTGCTTTTGGCAAAGCGTACTCATTTTATACAGATGACAAGAGGGAAAATAGTGAGGTTCTTCAGGGTGGCGTATGTTCTTTATATTTGCCTTTGGCAAATATGCCAAACGTTAATAAAGCCCTTTGGAACTGTAATTTCCCAAACACTGTCACATATAAACTTAAATGCTCTACCTACCAGTTGATTAGAAAATGGTATTGTGGGGTGTGAACGCTGCTTGTTCCACACGCAAAATGTTTCCAGCAAACAATGCTGGGAACTGAGCCAAGAAATGTCATTTCTCTCACTTCATACTTCCATAATAAGTCTCCATCCCCAAACGCTTTTCCCTCTCCATCGTCTGACTAATCCACCCACTCCAAATCTTTCCTGTTTACACTGTAAAAGAATGGTGTTTTGAAAACCTGACCCCTTAGCAAAAGAACCCGACAGAAAGCCTTGCACACAGGGACGTGTCAAAAATGTCGTTTTGAAAATCTTTTAAAATAGATATTGCTTTATGAATTTCATGGCTCATGAAAAGAAGTAACTCGAGGCTAAACCCAGCAACTGACTCTCCATCACAGAAGTGCCAATGTCAGAGAACTCTGGAACCAGAGGGCAAGATTTAAACTCTCAAAGATTTACCTTATTTAACATGCAGGTTATTCAGTCCTCTAATCCACTGAATCAATATCAGCATTTCAGAAAAGTTGGTCCTGATGTGGCAGAATCTTTGTTTTCTTATTTTGTGAAATGATCCTCCCCTTGATTTTTGAACTTTTAAGAGTCATTAGTGAGCATTAGCAAAAGTTTATTTCTGAAATCTGAATAAAAACCAAACACAGTAGGTGATTTGTGGTCATATCCCTTATGTAAACAAACTGCCCTCAACTAAGACCAGAGACATCTTTAAGTTACGGTATTCAGAGCAAAAACTCAACGTAGATTTTATTTGACTTTTTTCTTATTGTGGGAATTTTAGAAACCATTATATCTTTTCAAAAAGATCTTCATGTAGTTCTTCATAAATTAAGAATTGTTTGGGGCACCTGGGTGGCTTAGTTGGTTGAGTTTCTAACTCTTGATTTCAGCTCAGGTCATGCTCTCATTGTTTGTGGGTTCGAGCCCCGTGTTGGGCTTAGCACTAACAGACTTGGAATTCTCTCCCTCCCTCTCTGTCTGACTCTCCCTTGCTCATGCTCTGTCTGTCTGTCTATCTGTCTCTCTCTCATAAATGAATAAATACACAAACATAAAAAAAATTTTTTTAAAGAATTGTTTGAATGTCTCTTTAGAGGTACGGCAATGATGCAATTAATTTTTTTTTTTCATTTTCCCTTCACTGAGGCAGCAGTTTCAGATCTAAATGTTTCAGCAAACATTTAGAAAGATATTCAAGCAAATCTTGTCTTGTTTTCTATCTTCAACCATCCCAGTTCTGCAAGATATTGCCATCATTGCCTCAAGTTGACCATGGCAAGCACAAACTATGATATCAGTTTGGGTCCCTACAGTTCTTCCACTCTCTGCCATTACATTTCACAGTTATATCTGTCAGTGTCCTGCCATTAGCCATTATAGAACCTCAGAGTGAATGTTGACTGCCCCCAGTTATATTTTGCCTCACTTCCTTTGTGGTTACCAGATATTGCTGGTTCTTTTTACAGGCATCTCCCTGACATGCACCAATTTCCACTCGGAGCGGTTCCTTTTACAAGATTTTGTAATTTACCACTTGACTATTATAAGCTTTTGCTTTTTGGCTTCTCTCCCCTTTAATCATCCTAAATGCTGTTTGTCTTACAGTAATATACTTTTAAAAAACAATTATAACTGTAGCCACAGTTAACAATAAATGTAAGGTATCATTACGGTACAATCTTATTTAATAATTAGCATCAACCCATCTTTGTTCTTACTCTCTAACACCAAACACACCCGGGGTCAAGGCTTGTAAGGTGAGGTTTGGACACTCAGCCATGTAAGAAAGAACATTTCTAGGGTCACGTCTGAGATGATTTGCTCAACAACACAGGTCAGTGATAGGGCTGAACCAGGAGGGAATCCAGTCATGAATCTGCTCAAAAAAAATGAGGGGACAATCACAAGTAGAGCATGGCATCAACACTTGAGCTCAGGCTTCAGCAAAATCAAAAAGTAGGATGAAGGAAAAGGTGAACGACAGCACAGGAAAAGATGGGATGAAGTGTCAGAGAATGCAACCAGCCCACCGATATTGATGCCCTCCACTTTGTAGCTCCTCTGGGCCTTTGTCTCATGACCCACGCATCCTGGACACTCAAATAAAAGAATTTTGTCCCCCATCCTCTTTTCTTCCTCCATTTCCCTCATCTTCATTATGTTGATCTGAAACCCAGATTGTCTGTTTTTGTTTTTATTGTTTTTTTTTTTAAGCTTTCTGTTTGCTTTACCCATCCTCCTGACAAAACCCAAAACCCAGTTTTGCAAATCCGGAGCTCTTCTTAGATGTAGGGGATGTGTGGGGGGGGGGGGGGAGGGTGGATTGGAACCCTTGTTCCCCTAGAGCAAAATGGGAATTCTTGTCCTTACTGTACTTTAATAATGTCTTGAATTGTTTTCTAATTTTTTCAAGTCTCGTATGTTAATTTATTGCTTCATTTGGACTAAAGATTTTTTGAGAAGAGGAACGTGTCTTACTCATACTTTTCTTTGGAGTCTACTGCTGGCAAATAGCCACTCAACGTTTGTTGATCAATGTACATATAAAATATCTTTGTGTTATGAATGTGTCAATGTGTTTTAGAAGAGCTTTATTATATGTGGTATTGAATACTTAGGAGGAAAAACTGTTGGAGCAAGTGAAGAAGTATGGGCTTATACGTGAAATTTAAAAAATCAGGTGTAAAATAAAAGAAAATATATACAGCAATGATTTTTAAGCAGAATTTTATTTCAATGACTTTTGTATAATATAGTGCATTGTTGAGGGATACCTACTATGTGCTAGTTTTTCTTCTAAGTGCTTTGCATGTAATATCTCATTTACTCTATATAGCAGTAAGAAATAGGGACTGTTATTATCCCTAATTTACTAATGAAGACTTGGAAGCACATAGTTGTGGCTTATCTAAGGTCGCGCAGGGAGTAAGTCATGGAGATAAGCCATGTTATAACTTCCCCACTCTGCTACCATTTCAATGCAGAGGACATTTGAATTGAGAAGTGTAACCAACCACTCCAGTCATCATTCTCATGATGGTTAATTTTATGTGTCATCTTGACTGGGCTAAGGGCTGCCCAGCTCAAACATTACTCTCTGTATTTCCGGGTGGATATTCTTGGATAAGGTTAGCTTTTAAACAGACCATCACCCTCAGTAATGTGTATGGGCCTCATCCCATCAATTAAAGACCTGAATAGAACAAAAAAGCTGACTCTCTCCCAATAAGAAAATTCCTCCATCCTGACTAAGACATCAGCTCTTTCTGGGTCTCCCACCTGCTGGCCTCCTGACTGGAAATAGACCATCTGCTCTTCTGAGTCCCTACTTTACCAACTTAATCTATAGATCTTGGGACTTAGTCTCTATAATAGTGTGAGACAATTCCTTATAATAAATGCATGCACACACACACACACACACACACATCCTATTGGTTCTGTTTCTCTGGAGAATTTTAACTTATGCAGTACTTCATCTATATGCTTCTATTGAAAACTGAGGATATTTTTTGAGATCCTTGAATTTTCTCATGAGGAAAATGAGGAAACTGTTTCATTACTATTTTTTTTAACATGTAAAGGCATTATTTACATTACCTTATGTTATAACTTAGAGCTTGAGATTAAAAGTCTTCTATGTTTGGTGTCTGGGTGGCTCAGTTGGTTAAGCATCCGACTTCGGCTCAGGTCATGATCTCATGGTTCGTGAGTTCAAGCACCGCGTCTGGCTCTGTGCTGACAGCTCAGAGCCTGGAGCCTGCTTTGGACTCTGTGTCTCCCCTCTCTCTCTGCCCCTCCCCCACTCATACTCTCTCTTTGTCTGTCAAAACTGAATAAACGTTAAAAAAAAAGCTTTTTTAAAGTCTTATCTGTTCACACAAATGATAACTTTGAACTTTAATTTTCAAGAGATAACTTAAATACTTAGGCACTTAGCAACACATATTCATATCTCAATTTAGTCATATAATAAACACTCTAGATGTCCAATTTTAATACTTCTCCATTGCAAGTTAAATCTAGGAAAATGTGGAAATAATTTAGGATTTTTAGCTGTCAATTTGTAGTACTCTGTTTTTAGAGAGAATGTTCTTTTTCACTCTATGTTCTTCTCCAAAATATTTAATCTATTTACCATTACCTTGAATTTGCTCTTAGTCTCAAATGGAAATAATGCACTCAATTTTTTCTTCTTAAGCAAGCCTCAACCACTCCTACATACTTTGCAGTTTTTATTTGTAGGTTTGGTTGCCACACAAGCTTTTGTAGCTTATTTTTCAAAGTAGAAATCTTACACTGGGGAAATGCGCATTCATGCAGGTAATTGATCAAATATATAATCTCACATTGAAATAGCCTGTCCAATTTCAACAATCTGTGATTTAGTTCCTTAAACAGTTATTTCAAGACAATCAGTTCCTCCAATTGATAAGCATGTTCTAACATGAAACTGGTTCTTTCAAGGTTAGCATTCTGATGTTTAAATCAGATTAAATTTTCTTTACCTTATGGTCCCTTAAAAATTGCTATTTGGAACATGAAGACTAGATAAATCACAATTAAAAAATTAAAACAGAACTCCCTAGGAATAAAAACTATTTATGGCTGTCTAAAGTTTTTATGTCTCTAATACAATAACATTTATAACCGAAGCCTCATTAGCTCTGATTACTCTTGTCTTTGTGTTTCTTAAGTTAAATCAAAGTAAAGCCTGGTCTTCTCAGATTTTGAAACTTTCCCTCATAACACAAAGCATTCAAAGCAAAGGAATTGCTTGACAGTATAAAGTGGACGTTAAAACAACCAGTCAGTAGAATTGTTTTAATAATCTTAATGTCTGAAAAGGTATAAAGAAAAAAAAAATCATGTTTCTATACTAAATACCAACATTTTGAACAGTTAGTTGGACCACCCTGGATTTGTGAGTTTTTAAATCTTACACTCACCTTTCTGAATTACCTTATAAAATTATAAACACATGTAAGTTATTAAGTGATAGTTGAATATAGATGAGATCTAGTTTTTAAAAATGTAATTATTAAAATTAAAATGTCTCCTATTTGATGATTTATCTGAATGATTCCCCACTTGTTTGGAGGGAGGGATATCTACATAAATTAGATTAGATCCTTATTTAGCCTTGCTAATTATTATATACTGCAAAGGAATCCAAATTACATAATTTTCTATTGTTATGGTTGATTTACTTTAGTATTTCAGTCTCTCCATATGGGAATTATAGGAAATTACTGTTCAATATTGGAAATATTGTTCAAAACTGTTCAATACTGTACAATCTTCATTGTATTCTAATGTTCTTTTTTTAAATTTTTTTTTTACATTTATTTATTTTAGAGAGACAGAGTGCGAGCAGGGAAGGGGCAGAGAGAGAGGGAGACACAGAATCTGAAGCAGGCTCCAGGCTCTGAGCTGTCAGCACAGAGACTGACTCGGGGCTTGAACTCACAGACCGTGAGATCATGACCTGAGCCGAAGTCGGATACTTAACCGACTGAGCCACCCAGGAGCCCCTAATGTTCTTTAAGTCATAGATTTTCAAGATGTGATTCTTTTACATTCTCTTTCCCTTTCTCCCTCCACCCTCCCCCAGTGCCCTCAACCACCACTCCACCCCAACACACACCCCACACCACCCCTCTCCTTGCCCCAGCAGCAGCCAAAAAAAGTCACATCCTGAACTTTCTTTTTTCCTCAGAGAGTATCTTTTCAAATCAGCATTTTTTTTTCCTGGAATGATTTGTTTAGTTTATAACCTATGTAACTGAGGTGTTTTTCATTTGCAAGTCCCAAGTACTTGCTACATAAGAGCTTTACAGCAACATTTTAAAACACTTCTGTGCATGTATGAGTGTGCTAAGGATACAGCTATAATTTTTCTTCTAAGTTGTTTTGTGTGGTATTCAGTATAAGAGAGCAGTTTAAATAATTACCCTAGTTCATTACCTTGGAATTGGATGCCTCTTCGAGTCACAGAGGAATGGATCCAGTATTGCAAATGAAACTAGTATTTTACTGTGTGACTAATACGAACAGAATGATATGCTTAATTATTAAAAAGCTTAAAAAAAAAATTTTAGAAACAGAGGCCTAGGGTTAGAGACCTGTAGAGCTCAATTGGAGAAATAGTTCGTTGGGGTAGGGGGGTTGGAATATCAGGACAGTCTAGCTATAGTCTAGTATTCAAACATTCCCTAGGACTTTAATCTTAGAAAAACTAGGTACTTTGGCAGACAATTTGTGAGATAAAAGCAACTAGTAGCATTATAATTTAAAGGTGAAGGCACAGAAAATACTTCCTCACTCTGGTTATCTCCTCTCTGACAAGATTAGGCGGGCCTTTGGGGCCTAAGTAATCCTCTGCCTTGAACCACAAGTCAGATTGCAAACCACAGGATTATGAATACATCTGAACTTTCCCCTTATTTCAAAGTTGATAATACCTACGCATTTTTATGGAAGGAGGATTTGATTTCTTTATTAATGATTCATCTAAAATTAACCCCGTTATGATCTGTGTAGAAGATATTCTGGTGTATCTTCAGAAAGAAATAATTAATAAAAAACTTTAAACTACAATTACTCTTCAGTGATGGCACGTGTGAGTTAGAACTCTTTTTAAACTTTTACATAGATTGTATCAATAATGTATCAATAATATATGGGGGGAGGGATAACAGTACTTGCTACTATTCATTCTTACTGCGTCAGGCACTGAGCAAAGCATTCTACGTACAGTATCTTATGTAAGCTTTACAAAAATCTCTAAGGGAAGAATTAATACTCCAGTCGTACAGATAAGAAAACTATAAGGTGGTCACCTACTTAGTACATGGTTGATCAGGGACTCAAACCAAGGTTTGATTGACACCCAGGCCCATGCCTACAATTTTACCCTGCACAGCCTTACCATATTCAATGTTCTCAACATCAGTCTTAGAAAGAGAAAATCAATAACAGAAAAAACTCAAACCTTTGTGCTTTTTGAAATATATCTCATTTGTTTGTGAGTGGCTGGAAAAGAATGAGATGTTGTGGAACAGAAAAACAATTCATTAAGCAAGCACTGGCCTAAGTAACAGACACATGCCCCTAAATCAGTGGCTTTAACCTAAGTGTTTTTGTTTTTATTTATTTATTTTTATTTTTGTAAGTTTATGTATTTTGAGAGAGAGAGAGAGAGCATGGGAGGGGCAGGGAGAGAGGACAAGAGACAATCCCAAGCAGTCTTTGTGCTGTCAGCGTGGAGCCCAAAGTGGGGCTCGATCCCACAGACTGTGAGATCACGACCCAAGTCAAAATCAAGAGTCAGACGTTCAGCCAGCTGAGCCATTCAGGTGGCCCTGTTTTTGTCTTCTTGTTCACATGAACTCAAAACAGGGATTCCTGGTAAACAGACATTTTTCCTACAAGTGATAATTTAGTTCCTTCTTTCTCATGGCTTTGCCATTTTTGCCATCCCTTTTCAGGGATGACTTTTCAGCATAGTGGGCTGTAAACTAGAGGTTTGTATAGTCCAGGTTTGGTAGTAGCATTTATCTCTTCTGCTCATTTTCCACAAGCAAAAATTCAGTCACATTGGTACACATAACTCCAAGGCAGGCTGAGAAATGGACTAGGCATGTGATCAGAAAAGAAAGAGGCCACATTTGGTTCTAAGGCTTGGTGTTGGGGACTTAAGCACTACAGAAGGATGAGCAGCAGTTTGGCAGTGGTAAAGAACAAGTATTGGCCACGTGTACAGTTAAGCCACCATTACCTTTAATTCCCTTGTTTCCACTTGTTCTTGTTAATGCATCCCTTTTAGGTTTGAGACGGAGCCCCGAACAGCAACTTGAAAATAACAGAAACCAACCTGCCAAACTGGGATTGATACTCAGTGAAAATCTCTCTTAAAAATGAAGGTGAGGGGCATCTGAGTGGCTCAGTCTATTGAGTGTCCGACTTCTGCTCAGGTCATGATCTCATGGCCTATGAGTTCAAACCCCTCATCCAGCTCTGTGCTGACAGCTCAGAGCCTGGAGCCTGCTTCAGATTCTGTGTCTCCCTTTCTCTTTGCCCCTCTCCCACTCCCACTCTGCCTCTCTCCCTCTCAAAAATAAATAAACATTTTTAAAAAATGAAGGTGAAATGGGGCGCTTGAGTGACTCATTCGGTTAAGCGTCTGACTTTGGCTCAGGTAATGATCTCATGGTTCGTGAGTTTGAGCCCCACATTAGGCTTTATGTGCACAGCTCAGAGCCTGGAGCCTACTTTGAATTCCATGTCTCCCTCTCTCTCTGCCCTTCCCCACTCATGCTCTGTTTCTCTCTCTCTCTCTCAAAAATAAACAAACATTAAAAAATTAAAAAAAAAATGAAGATGAAATAAATACACGTTCAGGCAAGTAAAAACTGAAAAGTCATTATCAGCAGACCAATACTATAAAAAACATTATAGGCAAAACAATAGGAAATTGATAACCAGATGGAAATTTGGATCCACACAAAAGGCAAGGATCCTCAGAAATGGTTAAAAGATGGGGGAAATTATAAGTCATTTTTCTCCTATTTTAAATTCTTTTAAAAGGTTTTGACAAGTTAAAGGAAAAAGAATAATAGTGCACTACAGAGTGTATAACGTATGTAAAAGTAAGGTATACAACAAAAATAGCACAAAAGGGGAGGAGAAATGGAAGAATACTCTTGTAAGTTTCTTGCGTGTAAACTGGTGTACTATTATGTGAATCAACACTGTGATAAGTTTAAACACATGTATGTTATAGATCTCGTGAGAAACCATGAACAAGTAAAAGAGTTAAAGCTAATAAACCAATAGTGGAGACAAAATGGCAAGCTAAAAATAATTAATCCAAACAAATGCAGCAAAAGAGTGGGGAAAAAAAGAGCACGAAACAAAAGGAACCAATAGAAAACACATAGTAAGGTGGTAGATTTAAAGCCAACTCGGCAAACTTTTTCATATTTACTCAAATGAAATAAAACATATGTCCACACAAAAACTGGTAAGCAAGTTTGCAAATTTTGTAATAAGTTTACATAAGTTATAAATGTCTCAAATATCCATCAACTGGGAAATCGATGAATAAAATGCAGTATATTCATAAAATAAAATAGTTTATAGCATTAAAGAACAAACTACTTGTACATGCACAGACATGGATGAATCTCATAAATAATATGCTAAGAGGAAGAAGCCATCCACAAAAAAGTACATGCTGTGTGATTCCATTTATATGAAGTTCTAGAAAAAGCAAAAGAACAGCAACAGAAACCAGGTCAGTGGTTGTCAGAAGCTGGAGGGGCAGGAAGAGGATTGATTACAAAGAAGTAATAAAGGAGCTTTTTGGGGGTGATGGAAAGATTCTCTATTTTGAGTTACAAAACTGGGTACGTTTGTCAAGACTCATTGAATTGTACATTTAAAATTGCCCCTCATAAAGCTGACATTAAAATGAATTAATAATTGGATGGGGCACCTGGGTGGCTCAGTTGGTTAAGCATCCGACTAAAGATCTGGGCTCAGGTCATGATCTCGTGGTTTATGGGATCAAGCCCACATTGGGCTCTGTGCTGACAGTGCGGAGCCTGCTTGGGATTCTCTATCTCCCTCTCTCTCTGGCCCTCCCCGGCTCATTCTCTCTCTCTCTCTCTCTCTCTCTCTCTCTCTCTCCCTCTCTCCCTCTCTTTCTCTCTCAAAATAAAAATAAATAAACATTATAGAATAATAAAAAATAAAATAGAATGAATGAACAATTTGATAATCATATCTTTAAAAATAGCAAGTTGACATAAGTGTGCTATCGAACACCCGTGAAATAAGACCCCAGTGTGGGGAGAAGGGTAATTCATTGGAAGAATGTGAGGGGAGAAGATCAGTAGAATAACCCATGTTCCAGGAATCCTGGGACTGAGCACATTAATAGAGACCCTAACTCCTTCTCTATAGGAGTCTGTTAAAATGTCCCTAAGAGTTTTGGCTACTCTCTTACCTAAACAGAAAAAGTGACTTCATGACAGCTAGTGCACCAACTGATTTCATGTTGAAGGCATCAGGTAATATGGCAAGTTGGAATACGCTTGTGTTTGCTACCTAGCTCCAAAGAGCAAACAAACAGGCCTCATTTAGCTAATTGAGGCCAACTGGTTTTGGTCTTAAGCAGTCCTGGATTAGAACAGATGACAAATGCTTTTGAGATAGATGTGTATAAACCATTTTAGAGCCTGAGGCAGAGCATATCATACTACAAGTGGAGCAGCATAAGACATAGCCGGGGAAAGAAAGCAAACTTTAAACTAAGGGACAAGTTGATGTTAATGCCAAATGTAAAGTTAGAAGAGGGGGCTGAAGATGCACCTGTCCTCTTCTAAGACTCATTAAAGGGTGTAGAAGCTGGATAGTTTTACATCCTCTCTAAGCAGGTAAATGCAGTTGATTTTTCATTTTGTCTGCTTACTGTATAATCTCACATTTAATGGCTTGACTTTTATTAATGTATTATTGGCGTATTGAAATTTTTAAAAAATAACTGATATATGAACAAGATTTATAAGAAGACTGAACAAGCACAGAAATGTATAAAAAAGAAAATTTAAAAAATCTCTTCCCAATGCCGATGCCAATTGCCTTCTAGAAACATAATTAATGGTAAAGTGTCTTGATTTTTGTATAAATGTGATCTTTATGTTGTAGCACCTAAGATTTTGAGATTTATTTCTAATCCTCATACATATTTATATTATCCAGCATCACTCCCATTATTTTCTTTAAAATCTTTGCTCTCCCATTTGCCTTGACCACTCTCCATATCTCAGTAAGTCGTACTCCATTCATTTGTATGCTCAAGGCAAAATGTTGGGACCGTTCTTGATTCTTTCTTTCTTTCTTTCTTTCTTTCTTTCTTTCTTTCTTTCTTTTTTTTTCAAATTACACTCCACAAGCCATCGGCAAATATCTTCAGATCCATTTCCAAAATATTTGCTGCTTCTTATCACATCTACTACAATCACACCTGGAGTGAAGCTATCATCTCTTTCCTAACTGATCTCCTTGATTCCACTTCTACCTTTTAAAATCTGTGTTCGTGGAATTATGTCCTACCCCTGCTAAAATCCCTCCAATGACTTTCTGGACCCTGGAATGAAATCCAGACTTCTTCACGCCCTACAAAGCCCGACACTTTGCCTTTTGGCTGCTTCTCTGACCTCTCCCTCTAGTTCATTTTACTTCAACAAAACGTGCCTCCTTGCTATTCTGAAAATAAATTCAATATATTTCTTTCTGAAGATCTTTTTTGTTTGTTTTTTGCTTCTTTATTCTATCTAAAATGCTATTTCTCAGATATTTGTGTGGCTCACTCTTTTATATCACCCGGCTGTCTGCTTAAATCTCATTTCCTCCTGCTCTAAAATATCACCCCATCCCATCATAACATGAATCCCTTTATCCTACTCATTGGTCTTTCTAGCATTTACCACCACTTGAAAATCATGTGCATCCCTATTTTTTGCCTATCAGACACACAAACATTAACTCCCTGAGGGCACAGACTTAGTTTATTAGTTATAATACTTCCATTCCTAGAAGAGTGCCTGCCATAGAATAATCATTAAATAAATGTTTTTTGGATGAATGAATGAATTTTTCAGCTTCTCTAGCTATTTAGGTAGTTTAGTTTAGTGCTTTCTACTTCACTGAACTGTTATCACTACTGTTATCACCAAGTACAGATCAACTGGCGATACCTGCTGTTTTTCTCTTTGAGAATTGTGAAGAGCTAACCAAAAATAAGTGAACAAAGTCCAGTACTGGTTTTTGATATATGATCAATAACATAACACACTAGACTGAGTGATTATATGTTAGGATCTTTACCTCAAAGTAGATAAAGAAAAAAAATAAGGAAAACAGTCTTGGTGTTAGTGTATTTCAGAGACTATTTATTCTATTCTTTTTAGATATACAATTTCCTTTCTCAGGAAATCTTGACAAATATCTCGCTGCGGAAGGTTAGGTCCATCAGTGTTAGTCACACGTTAATTTGCTCCAGACACTATACTGGCTTTCACAACTCTTTAGGGCTGCAGTGTTCTATATTAAGCTGGATCACCCTGAGCCAGCTGATTTTGGAACACTGCCAAAGCTATGGACATCTTCAAAGGCCTTTATACAGGGTGGAGCTGTGTTTTGAGATTTTGTTTCTCTTCTTCATGATATAGATGATGATCTTTCTAAACTTTGGACAATTAATAGGCAGTTTCAATCTATTTGTATCAACAAGAATACATGATATAACTAAGAAAGTAAATTTTTAATCATTTTTTACATTTCCCAATGTAAACAAATGAGATACAATTCAAAAGCATCCCCAAGATATCCTTCCTCTCTCTCAGGCTATGTAAGAGTTTAATCCATTTCTCTGGTCCAGTCATTAACTTGGCAAGATGATATCTAGTAATCAAGGAAAACAGCCAATTAACGGAAAAGTTTTACTCCGTTCATGGTTGCTAGTGAAATAGAGGCGATTTTAAAGTGAATTTAGGACTTCAGTCCAAAATATCTCCAAGGCTGCAATTAATGGAAACATGTCTGCATTGGATGTTGCTTGCAGGTTTCACACACTCAAGTGGTCCTCACAATATAAATCTCAAATATGCTAGTAATTTAATCTAGTAATTAGATATTGACATATAATATTTTGACACCCTTGGATATGAAGGGACTAGGACCGGAAGAATGGACTTATTAAAAGCTGGGTTATAAACTTTTGTCTTGCATGTGCAGTGTAATGAAATCTGTCCAAAGTGGTCATGGTGATGGTACAGGTGGAAAGCAAGGGTGATGCAGTAGAGAATCTATTGGGGATTGCTCATCATAGGCTCAAAAGCCCATTTTTTTTTTTTGAAAAAAGAATTATTTTCTGGATATAGTTGTATTTGTGGAATTGTCAACTGAGTCACATAAAAATCATGTAATACTGTCTTCCTAAAGCTAAATTTGATTCTACTTATTCACTCCTCTCATTTGGTGTGAGGTCAGCTCAGATGTCTTCTCAAACCCATCTTTCTCATAGTATGGCCTATGTAGACAGCTCTTCACATTGGGATGTGTTCTGAAGTGTTGATAAAACTGTGTAGGAAAACTAGGGACCCGCCCCTGTGTGCCCCTTTTGGACACACAGTAGGCACTCAATCAATCCCATTTTCCTTCATCTTATTTACCCTGTTGTCTAATTTCTGAAATGAGGCTTGTATTCAAGTTTGGATTCTATATCATATTGCCTCATAGTTGCTAGAAAGAGTCATGAAATAAACAGGACATGCAGAAAAACTTTTATTCTTGAGCATCTCTGTTACTACATGTATAGTTTTTATTAAGAACTTTTTTGTGGAGGGCCTGAGAGCCTGACTGGCTCCAACAGTAGAGCATGTGACTCTTGATCTCAGGGTCATGAGTATGAGCTCCACATTGGGTGTAGAGCTTACTTTAAAAAAGAACTTGTTTGTAACTTTCAAAGGAAATTAAAAAAAAAAAATACTGGGGCACCTGGGTGGCTTAGTCAGTTAAGTGTCCAACTTCGGCTCAGGTCATGATCTTGTGGTTCATGAGTTTGAGCCCCATGTTAGGCTCTGTGCTGACAGCTCAGAGCCTGGCCTGCTTCGGATTCAGTGTTTCCCTCTCTCTCTGCCCCTTGCCCACTCGCACTCCCTCTCTCTCAAAAATAAATAAACATTAAAAAAAATTTTTTTTAATTACTCAGTGAGTAGTGGAATGGTAGAATTACAATGAAAACATTCTTAGCAATGTTATTTTGAAGAATGGAAATAGTTCCATACTAAAATCCCCTCAAATTTGGCCAAATAGCTACTTTCCACCATATAGCATATTACCTCTCTTTCAACAATATTCTATTGTTCTTCTCATCTCACAGTTCATAGGGATCAAGTACTCAAGTACACTTGAAATTCTAAGGTAGGCCTCAAAAGAAAGAATTAGCCTGAAAGAAAAAGAAAAGTTTGGGTTAGGTGATCCATAATTGTTTTTTGTTTTGTTTTGTTTTGTTTTGTTTTTTGTTTTTTTGCTGTTTATTTAAGGACATATGGGAAATATGAAAATGACTTCTCTATGTGAGTAAATGTAATTACACTATATATTAATTTTATAAACCAATCACCATTGAGCTTTGAAAACAATTCATCACTTTAAATTGTGATTCAATATAGAAATTTTCATTTTTTTTTAAATTTTTTTTAACGTTTATTTATTTTTGAGACAGAGAGAGACAGAGCATGAACAAGGGAGGGGCAGAGAGAGAGGGAGACACAGAATCCGAAACAGGCTCCAGGCTCTGAGCTGTCAGCACAGAGCCCGATGCGGGGCTCGAACTCACAGATCGTGAGATCATGACCTGAGCCGAAGTCAGACGCTTAACCGACTGAGCCACCCAGGCGCCCCAATATAGAGATTTTTAAATTTGAGCACCTACTATGTGGCAATATCCTTCCAGGCAAGAACAACAAAAAAAAAGATCTTGTCCTTGTAGAGATTACATTCTCACGGGAAGAAGATTTATTTGGAGCCCAACTCAACAGGGTTTAATTACTCAGTTATCTAAATAATTTCTATAAGAATGTGATGGGGCACCTCGGTGGCTCAGTCGGTTAAACCTCCGACTTTGCTCAGTACATGCTCTCATGGTCCGCGAGTTCGAGCCCCACGTGGGGCTCTGGGCTGACAGCTCAGAACCTGGAGCCTGCTTCAGATTCTGTGTCTCCCTCTCTCTCCACCCCTCCCCATTTGCACTCTGTCTCTGTCTCTCTCTCTCTCTCTCTCAAAAATAAATAAACACTTTAAAAAAAAGAAGAATCTGAGGTGCTGGGATGGCTCAGCCGATTAAGCAGCTGACTCTTGATCTTGGCTCAGGTTGCAGTCTCAAGATCAAGCCCCACATCTGGCTCTGTGCTAACAGTGCAGAGCCGGCTTGGGATTCTCTCAGTATCTCCCTGTCTTTTGCCCCTCCCCCCACCTCAAAATAAGTAAACATGAAAAAAAATTTTAAATAATCTCTAAAAGAATCTCATCAACGAAACTTGCTTTCTGGTAGAGAGTCTGAAAAATGTGAGATTTCTATACAAGGTACAGATGTAGCAAATAACTAAATTGAGTCAATGATATGATACCTTGTTTAATAGTATTAACCCCTTAAAACAGATTCCAGGAGCAAAAATGCTGAATGGATATGGAAGCACAGATCTTATCACAGACTGTGATAATAAAAGATCAAGGATATGAGACACCCCTCTCTGCAAATGGATTATTCATAAGAGTAACTTCATAAAAACAAAGTTTAGCCTCTCAGCCTATAAAATCCTTATGGAAGATCCCTAGGCTCTTAATCAAACTGATTTCAAATTGAACAGAAAAATATTTTCAAAACTGTTTATAAAAATGATGATACAGGAATCATCTTCCTGGGGGAAATGTTGATGTTCCAAATAAAAGCGGAAATGATAGATCTTGGTACATTTTCGTATATTACTGTTTAAAAGTACACAACACTTTCCTTGGTGCCTAACGCCTTCTTGACTCTTTGACTTCATTCCCTGTTATTACTTCCTTCCCTGTTTTTCTTTGCTCTCAGAAAAAACAAACAACAGCAAAAATATAATTTATTTATCTCTTTGAACCTGTAGAAATTCAGATACATGGACATAGGAAAGAAAAATTTGAAATCTTTTCATTTAACCCACACACATAAAAGCCAAAATGCTACAATCAGGATCTGTTAACAGGAAATCAAAGTTGCAGAATCGACACTGAAAGATTATTAGGAAAGGTGGGGGTTTCCCTTTCCCTCCTCTTCTCAGTGTTGGCATAACGTTAATTAATGAAGAAACAGATTGGGAGATTACTCTTTGAAAACAAAAGGTATGATATTTCCCTTGCATTTTCTATTTCCTAAATTCCTAGCTCAGCCAAACTTGAACCACTAGCTGGGTAACCTTGAACAATTTACTTAATCTTTCTAAACACCAGTGTCTTCTTCTGTAAGTGTGATTAAACACTGTAGCTACCAGGGCACCTGAGTGGCTCAGTTGGTTAAGTGTCCCACTCTTGAGTTCAGCTCAGGTCATGATCTCAAGGTCATGAGATGGAGCCTAGTATCAGGCTGCCCACTGGGACGTGGGGCCTACTTAAGATTCTCTCCCTCTTTCCCTCTCTCTTCTCCTATCCCTTTGTCCCTCCGTCACGGCACACCCTCTCTCTTTCAAAAAACAAACAAACAAACAAAAAAAAACTGTAGTTATTTCATAGGATTATTATGAGAATATGCCTCTGAAACACCTAACGTAGTGCATTGCACACAGCATGTACACAATAAAGGGGGCTATTATTATTAGCAATTCTTCTTAAATGCCTTAAAACAGATTCCAGAAACAAAAAGGGACGAATGGCAGGAAAGCCTTATGTCTTATTGCAGACTGTGATAACAAAAGATCCCTTTAAGCCAGATATGCAAAAACTTATCCACTATGTGTTATCCACTAAGAAACACATTCACTCTCTTTTTAAATATTTAATGAACACTTACAATGTGCTAATCACTGTATAGGTGCTGGGGATATATTAGTGAAAAAGACAAACAAATTCTGCCCTGGTGCTTATGGTCTGGAAGGCAACAGTGATGTTAAACAATAATCACTCACTTGCTCTATAATTAGTATCATAACAAGAGCTATGAAGGAAAAGTGCAGGTGCTATAAAAGTATAAATACAGGGTGGGGAAGGATAACTTAGTCTGAACAGTCAGAGAAGGCAGCCCCAGGGAAAAGATATTTAACCTGAGATCTAGAGTCAACAAGACAGATTCGTAGAGGTGGCATTGATAGAACATAGTAAAGTAATTCAAATGTATCAATAAAACCACAAAAAAGATCTCATTTCAGCCATAGACGTATTTATTTTAAAATAATAGAATACTTTCTAAGGGTCTTTATAATTGGAAACTATTACTATAGGGTATTATTAGATTATTAATCTCAATACAAAAATAAAGAATATTTTATTTAACAAAATACACTTAAATGGATCCATTTGTTACAAATTCAGGTGCTGTATGTATAAAAAGGCAGAATTACAAAATCAATCTTCATAAACTCCAGGCTTCCAAGATATAAGGTAAGCAGAAATGGATAAGGTTTTATTTGCTTTGGGACGTTTTTTTATTTGTTTGTATTTTTAGGCATCGTTAAGTGGAAAGAACATTGAATCTGACGTCAGAAGGTCTGAGTTCCATTTCTATTCACTCACAGGGGAGCCATAGGCAAGGCCTTTAAACTTATGCAGCTTCCTTTTTCTGAAAGGGGGTGTTGCTTACAAAAGCCCTGCATTACAGAAGCTTAGCAGAGGGGCTCTGTTAGCTCAGGAGATGGCCTGATGGTATGGATTGGGGTCAGAGGTGTCTCATTACCTTGAGACTGAAAGAGAAAGAGAGAAAAGAAAAGATCAGCAGCTTTCGGTAACAGTAATGGAACAGATAACTGATAGGAGCAAAAGTTAACTAAGAATAAAGAGGGCAGTATGGGAATCAAATATTTATCACCCCACTTACGTGATAAAGTACTTATCTTCTGGGTGGTGCTTGGGGTTCTGTTGCTAGAAATAATGACACTACTGTGAGCACCAAATTCTCTCAGAATTTCTCCTTCTGCATCTTGCTCTTCTTCCTAAGCAACTTTCTGCCTTCTCCCAGTCCATTCTCCTTTTTTTTTTTTTTTATTTCGGCTTCTTTGTCTCTTCTCCTCTGCTTTCCCTGCCTTTTCTCCTGCTACTCTTTTTCTCTGCTCCTTTCAGTTTCCCTTCCTTTTGCTCCATCCCTCAAGGACACAATCATTAATTAAAACCTTTAATATCAGCATGGAGCCAGCTACAAATACTCTGCCCCCTCCCCCTCAAAAATAAATAAAAACATAAAAAAAAACCTTAATAACTAAAGCAAAAATATATCTTAAGGGGGCACCGGGCTGTCTCAGTTGATGGAACATGTGACTCCTGATCTCAGGGTTGTAAGATCAAGCCCACATTGGGTGTACAGATTCGTTAAACATCTTCAAACAATGTATTTTAATAAAAGCCGTAAAAATTATAATCAGTTGTTATAACTACATACAATACAAAGAAAATTTGTCAACAAATAATATGCAAAGGTCACTGCTCATGTCACCCAGTACCAACTGCAAGATTTCCATTTGTATGGATTAGTATCGTACCACTCCCACGGTGATACTTACAAGTTTTTTAAGGAAAAAAATGTGAAGAATGGGAAGCATTGTATTTACGCTCAGTGTGTATGCCACTGAACTAAATATATCATGCTCTGATATTGTCAGATAATTTTATTGTCATTTGCAGGTGGGCTCTTCAAAGATATTACTTGTCAATCCCTAGTAGTTATACATATATAGACAAGAAAATAAACACAGGTAAATAAATCGGGGGGGGGGGGACAAAAGTTTGCCTTAGATTTTGTGTAACTAACCAAGGAATTTTTTAACTTGAAAACTAAAAAGCAAATTGTTTTTGGTGAAATTATTTATACCCTACTTTATCTTATATTTGTATAGAAGATAACCAAATGTCATCATTTCTGAGATGACTGATACCTAAATGCTATGGCAAGGAAATTCCCCAGCATCACCACTATTTTGTCTTTACACAGTCTACTAGCCAATCATCTTGGAACAGACCAGCAGAGGAGGAAACTGCTCTTAGCAAACACCAGAATCAGAATGTGTTAGCACTTCATGAAGGTACAGTGAAATGCTCTCCAATTTTATTCTTTTGGTTGGAATTGATTTTTACGAATTCATGTCACTAGCAGGCTGGTTGATCAAGTGAAGTTATCATGGACTTGGTTGGGTTAGAGAGGAAGTCACTTAGGGGTGCTTGGTGACTCAGTTAAGGGGCCGACTCTTGATTTCGGCTCAGGTCATGATCTTATGGTTTGTGGGCTGGCGCCCTGCGTCTCTCTCTCCCTCTCTCTGCCCCTTCTCCTCTTGTACTCTCTCTCAAAATAAATAAATCAACTTGGAAAAAAAAAAAAGAAAGGAAGTCACTTAGAACAATGAAATCATGTAACTTCTGTCCCTGTTGACTAATGCTTATTACTCTTTTGTTACTTCATACAGGAGAGAGCTAATGAAAAGAAATTCTAATCATATAATCTGAGAACTCTTGAAATTGTTTCACTTCTTAATTCCTTAAAAAAGAAAAGATAATACAGCAATCCATTGGTAGCCTGTGCACACACAAAGGAGAATGAATTCATTTTGTTAAGTTTATAAAAAATAATAGAATCAACAAGCTGGGAAAAAAGGAAGAAAAATTTCTTTTCTGGTGTTCAAGTTGGAAATCTAAGTAAGAACTTTGATTCTTTGGGAAGGTATGCTGTAGAGTTTGGTTAACAGGCTAGTCTTTCTTTTAACAATCCCAGAAAAAAACAAGAGTCCTTTCTCTGAAATCTGGAAAAACAGGAAAAATTTGTATTCTCTGTTTTGCCAGGATTCCAATCTAAAGGACCTGAGGGATGGTAGATACCATACCCAGGAGCCCATGGTTTCCAGCAGATTACTTCCTAAACATCAGGGAAGGGCCTGGGAGTTTCCCTCAAAACAGAAGACATTATTTTAAACGTTACTTAGGGGGGCGCCTGGGTGGCTCAGTCGGTTAAGCGTCTGACTTGGGCACAGGTCATGATCTCACGGTTCGTGGGTTCAAGCCCCGCGTGGGGCTCTGTGCTGACAGCTCAGAGCCTGGAGCCTGCTTCCAATTCTGTGTCTCTCTCTCTCTCTGCCCCTCCCCCTACTCACGCTCTGTCCCTGTCTCAAAAATAAATAAACATAAAAAAAATTCTTTAAAATAAAAAAAAAAAAAAAAAAAAACATTACTTAGGGAGGTAAACCACAATCTTAGAAACTGGATATCTTCATAGTGAAGGGTTTTAATAATGGGGGAAAAAAGGAAATTTGGAACTTTAACAAGGAAGAGTTTGAAACTAAGCTCTTGCTAGTGTCCTCCAACCGTGGCCTGGAAACGGTGCGTTATGAGCATCCTACATTAATTACTGAAGTGGCTACGCAACAATGATCCGGTTATCTGGACTGGATGAGGTTCTCCTTCATTTCTTCCACCTCTTTTTACTCAGATTCTACTCTGGATAAGCAAACTTCTAACCTAAATTTTATTTATTATTTGTTTATGTATTCATTCATTCATTCATTCATTTGTAACTAGGCTCCATGCTGGCTGTGGAGCCTAATGCAGGGCTTAAACTCAGACCTCTGAGTTCAAGACCTAAACTGAGATCAAGAGTTGGTCACTCAACTGACTGTGCCACTCAGGAGCCCCTAAATTTTATTTTTCATTTGGATTTCCCTGAGAGTAAAGTGACCTGAATATTCTAGATTGTTTCATAAGTAATCTTTTTAAAATTTGCAATAAACTTCTAGGTTTCTCATTAACTCCTAGTGAACGTTATTTTTAGCATGAATGAGTCCCTCAGAGTCTGTCTATTCTGTAGTTGTACCAATAAAAATGAATTTCTGAATATGCCTGGTTTTAACTGATAGAGACTTCATAAAGATTTGCCTTGAGAATTTCAAACTGGAAAAGACCTGCGTAGCGTTCTCTTTTTAACCAACTCTTCAAGTGCAACTAAAAACCACAGTCCTTCATTTAAACTGAGCAACCGTTTGTGAAATCTTGTCATGTATAAATTTTATCTTTGTTTAAAACTATGCATGGGGCGCCTGGGTGGCTCAGTCGGTTAAGCGGCCAACTTCGGCTCAGGTCATGATGTCGCGGTCTGTGAGTTCGAGCCCCGCGTCGGGCTCTGTGCTGACAGCTCAGAACCTGGAGCCTGCTTCAGATTTTGTGTCTCCCTCTCTCTGATCCTCCCCCATTCATGCTCTGTCTCTCTCTGTCTCAAAAATAAATAAGCGTTAAAACAAATTAAAAAAAAAAACTATGCATAAAACTTTAAGATCATATATCGATGATGGTGATTGTTGAGGCTTGACAATGGATCCCTTGAAAGTTCATCACATTATTCTTTCTGTCATAAAAAGTATGTGTTAGAAATTTCTTCATAAAATGTAACGTGAAAAAAGTATCAGGAGATTTCAAATCCATCTTCAAAGAATGTTCTAAAATTAAGGTAATGTGATTTGTTCTCTGCCTGGATTTTCAGTGTTGTCTCCACAACAAGCAAACCTTCAGCTCAAGTTACCCAGGCAATGCTATCAGGTGTCCACCAGCTCTGCCTCTTGCTGAGCACTGTTTCTTTGCCAGGAGGCACTATATTTGGATCCATGTGTAACAGTTGATACTTTGGCTCAAGTTGTAAGAACCAACGCATTTCTTTTCTAGGAGGGGTTGATACTTGTTTGTCCCTGCGGAAAGAGATAGGATTTTGATTTTTGAAGGGTATTTCTGCTCTCTTGATAAAAAAACCTAACAGTTCTCCTGCTCCTAGACCTCTGTCCCCTCTGCACAATAGGCTCTCTTGCTCAAAATTTTTATATGCTCTTGTCTTTGGGTCAGAAACACTTTTTTTTTTCATTAAAAAATTTGTTTAATGCTTATTTATTTTTGAGAGAGAAAAAGAGTGTGACTAGGGAGGGGCAGAGAGAGAGGCAGACCCAGAATCTGAGCAGGCTTCAGGCTCTGAGCTGTCAGCACAGAGCCCGACGCACGGCTCAAACTTATGAACTGTGAGATCATAACCTGAGCTGAAGTTGGAGATTTATCTGACTGAGCCACCCAAGCGCCCCGGGGTCAGAACCTCGTTAGTGTTACAGAGGCAAAGTTCTGAAATGACAACACATTGATTTAACTGTTATATAAACATAAGTATATATTTAATAATGTAAAATTCATAATATTATAGATTTTAAAACAATATTAATTTACATGTTATATAAAATGTTATTAAATATAAAATAAAATAAAATAATTTTGTCCAGATAGATATAAAGAAAACTAGAAATGTCTTCATATTTTTTTCTCCTAAGGATTGAATCCTAGATAGAAAGATTTATCAAAATTATCTTTTGACATTTAATATAGCTCTGATTAAGACCACTCTATTAAGATTGATTAAGGTGTATCTATATCAAGTACCTGGGTTAAATAAAAAAATAAGATAAAATCTAGGACAACTTTGAATACTGTAATTTTCAGATTTAATTTAAATGTTTGACTTTGTATTGATGGAATAACCATATATATGTTCTCGAATTTTCCTTCTTAGAAGAAATTCGTAGAAAAACCAACTATTCCATGGAGATCATAATATGGTTTTTTCACATACTGAAAAATACGTTACTATTATCAACAAGTTTTGTTCTGTATGCAAGGCTATATATCTTAATAGGAATAATGGTTTTAGCTTAAGATATTTGAAGAAAATATTCTTTACTTTCAGGTTTGGAGATTTATCTCTTAATCCTGAAATGACTTTTATTATGATCAATCTTTTTTACTCTATTGTACTTATTCTCCTAATATTCCCTGTCAGTTATGCAAAAACATAAAAATTGTCAAGGAAGTTTGCATCTTGATTAGAACCACATTGGGCTGAATCAGACTTGCATGAAAAGAAAATTTCAGAGATATAAAGTTCCATAATATATTCTGCAAAAGCAGCCACATTTCAGTTATGTACATGGACACTACAGTCAGATTGGTAGGGTTCAAAACCTAGTTCTACCTATACTAACCAGCTGTACAAATATAAGTTACATGAACTCTGTTCTTTCATTTCCTTATCTGAAAATAATAGTACCTAGCTCCTATGGTTACTGTGAGGATGAAATAAGTCAACACATATAAAGGATTCAGAAGAATATCTAGCTAGTGATGGTTATTGTTCAAAATTTCAGTTTGTTCCAAAGATCTTTGTTATGTGCCTATGGAAGTTTATATAACAATATATGTGTGAATGACAGTGTTACTTGCATTAGCATGTGCTAAAAATGATACTCCTAAATTTCACTTCATTATAAAACTAAAATGTTTTCACAGAAAATTTGGAAAATACAAAAAGCAAATAGAAGCATAATAGAATTATCCCACGCTTCACCATCCAGAGGCAACCATTGATAATGTTTAAATCTAGACTTTTTCCATGCATTTTTAAATGTAAGCTTTAGTGTCTAAAGTAATAATATTTAAGTAGAAATGGGTGGATTTATTACTTATAGATAGCATACTGCAGTTACTTTGTTAAAGCTTTTAAATTTTGAGAAGAAGCAGGCATCAAACTTTTGGCTAAAGTATGGTTTAAAAATAGTTTGTCATGTGAAATAATCAGATTATGAAAATATTGAAAGATTCCAGTTTCATATCTCATAGATTTAAGAAAATGTCTCACTTACTTTCTTCATCAGTTAACCTTTACACAGCTGGCAGAAAGTAGCCTTGAGGCATTTCCCAAAATTAATTTTATTCTGAAAGTAAACCAATAGCTATGTGCATATTACACAGATTGGCAAAATTTGATAAGATGTGTAAACTGGATATTGTTGGAATTCAGTGTAGTTCTGGTATATGTTATTGATCCATATTCATTCCTTCATATTATTCCTTATCTTAAAACAATTCCATGCTTTAATTAGATTTTTGATGAGTTGATTCATCATTGTTAGTACCACATCCTTTTACGTTGTGGCTAGGAATAGCATGCTTTACTGCATTCCACTGCAACTACACATGTGGATATCCTCCAATGAAAATACAAGTTTCCTTGCTTTTCCCAGAGTATGTAAACGGATTTTAAAAACACTTTGTAGAGGTACTGTCTTTTGGGTGGAGAGATTTTACTGTAAATAAAGCATGTTAAGATTAGATTTCCCCAAGGGTCTTTCCAATCCAAAATACCACTTCTTTAAATGCCCTTATTTGTACACCAGCGTTGTTAATAATTATGTCTTCATAGCTCCACCATTGCTGGAGAGATACACGGAAAAGCATGAGACATTCTAAATGCAGACAATGTGAAATACTACTTAAAGGATCAGAAGAGATGATATCAGTAGTTTAGGGCAAAATCATAACTTAAAGAAATTGAGATTTAAAAACCAATTAATTTAACATTAATTTTGGGCTATTAAAACTTTATATTATCATGATGAAGTTAGTCAATTCATGTAGTGTTTAAAAACAAAGTCTGTGTTGTTTCATTCTCATTACAGGTATAATAAATATTTTTTTTACAGTTTGAAATATTGAAAATTATAAGGTAAAAAATTAACAGTTTCACAATCCCACCTTCCAAAGATAACTCTGGTTAATTGTTTACCCTGTATACACAGACAAGATCCAGATTTAAGAAGTACTTTTTTGGGGGCGCCTGGGTGGCTTAGTCAGTTAAGTATCCGACTTCAGCTCAGGTCATGATCTTGTAGACTGAGTTCAACAGCTCAGAGCCCAGAACCTACTTCAGATTCTATGTCTCCCTCTCTCTCTGCCCCTTCCCTACTCACTCTCTCTCTCTCTCTCTCTCTCTCTCTCTCAAAAATAAATAAACATTATTTTTTTTAAAAGAAGTACTATTAAAAAAATTTTGTTTAAAGTTTATTTATTTATTTTGAGAGAGAGAGAGAGGAAGAGAGAGAGAGAGTACACGCAGAGGAGGGCCAGAGAGAAAAGGAGAAAGAGAAACTCTCAAGCAGGTTCCCTACTGTCAGCACAGAGCCTATGGGCTCCAACTCACCAACCATGAGATCATAACCTGAGCCCAAATCAAGAGTCAGAGGCTTGACTGACTGAGCCACCCAGGCACCCCTAGAAGTATTTTATTTGTGGGGTGCTTGGGATTTTCTCTCTCTCACTCACTTTCTCTGCCATTCTCCCAGTCATGCTGTCTCTGTCTCTCTCAAAATAAATAAATAAATAAACAAACGTTTAAAAAAAAAAAAAGAAGTATCTCGTGATTCAGAATAATCACCTTTGCTACTAGCTCCTTTAAAAATTGGTTAAAAGTTGACAATGTGGAAAGAAAGCACTTATTTCCAGATTCTAAGTGTTGGTTAGTCACATCACACTGTATTATAATGGAAATGCTTCATCCTAAAATGACTAGTTTATTCATATATTTTTAAATGTTTATTTATTTTTGAGAGAGAGAGACAGAGGCAGAGTGTGAGTGGGGGAGGGGAAGAGAGAGAGGGAGACACAGAATCCAAAGCAGGCTCCAGGCTGTCAGCACAGAGCACTCATGAACCATGAGATCATGACCTGAGCCGAAGTCAGACGCTTAACTGACTGAGCCACCCAGGCATCCCCTAAAATGACTAATTTAAGAAGTCATTAACTTTAAAAGATCTCAAAAGCAAAAATAGTAATATTTTTACAAAAAGTGAATTTGCTTTTAAAATCACATGTCAACAGATTTTAGGGCATGATGGATGATCAATAAGTGTGTATAACATCTTAATGTTTTATGCGAAGGTATTGATGATCAAAAGAATCACCAATAATGTATCAGTCAGGGCTCTGAGAGGAAACAGATGTTACAGCCAAAGGAGTGTAATTGAAAATAATTTTTTATTGAGGTATAATTGACATACAATAGCCTATGAGTATCGGGTATACATCAGAGAGACCAACACTGACAATGTTTTAATAAAGGAACACTGCACAGAGGTGTGGGCAGATCTTTCTAATGAGCTCTCATGGTATACATCTAGATCTGCTCTCTGCACATTTTCCTTATTTTATTTAGTTCAAATGTGCAAGACATCCTGATCGTCCTGGTTGAAAGCTTGCGGCTTTTGTCATTTGTCTGTTCTTGGTTTCCTAACCCACGGCTTCTCAACTCTTTACAGCAAGGCAAACTTAGAACTTGAGGAAAATGGGTAAGCCTTCTTCCCAGCCAGGATAGCCTCCCGGGCTGAGAAGATTAATTCCTTGGCACAACCAAGTAATTGGGAATTTGTGCCCCAGGCCCATTTCTCACTTTCTGGACTTTCTTCAAGTAACATTTTTCTTCATACACAAAGCTTTTCTCGTTACTGACCTACATGTTTTGTTTCTATCTCCTTTCCAGAATCACATATTCTCTATTCTTTCGACCACCACCAACCAGATGCCTCAAGGAAATGACTTTATCTGAGTAAAACATCAGTTGGCTAACCCTTGATCTTATCATGAGGAAAATTCCTCCCCTTTTGAAATCTCAAACTTGGAGCTCCTGGTACTTTTTTCAATGCCCTTACTATCTACCTTTTTAATAATACCTCTCACTTGCTAAATGGGGGGGGGGGGGGGGGAGGAGGTTGTTTTGTTTTGTTTTTTGCTTACTGGAAGCTGCCAGCGAAATGCACTGTCCCTCCAAAAACTGCTCCTCTTTCTTCAATACTAGTTATTAATACCACTCCCAAAACCCAGACTTGAAATCTTGAAGCTAGTTTTTTTTTTTTAATATTTATTTATTTTTGAGAGAAAGCATGAGTGGGGGAGGGGCAGAGAGAAGGGGAGGCAGAAGACCCAAAGCAGGCTCCGTGCTGATAGCAGAGAACCCCATGCGGGGCTTGAACCCACAAACCGTGAGACTATGACCGGAGCCAAAGTCAGACACCCAACTGACTAAGCCACTGAGGTGCTCCTTGAAGCTAGTTTTAAAAAGTTTAAACTTCTTAACTTTTTCCTCACACATTTCCTCAATTATGTAGGCTTCATGGATCTGCCCCGAGAGCCTTTCTCATCCATTTACTTCTTTCCTCTCTCTCTGTGCTTCTTTAGTGCATGCCTCTCTTCCCAGCATCCTCTGCATTTTAGATTTTAAACACTAAACACTCATACCTGTGAGTAGTCTGTTTGCCTTTCAGGATTAGGTCTTAGAAGATAAATTGACTTAGAGTAATGTAGGAACTTTTTAAAGACTGGCACTTTATAGTTTATTGGGTGCAACTGTAAAAACTTGTCACAGCAATGCCATCTTGTAATTAAAAGTTTCTGTTATTTTTGAAACACCGCAAGAGGATTCTGAGTCATACACTGGATAATAAAATGTGAGAGCAAACATTTATTCACTTGGGTAAATACTGTGTTTAGATGGAAAATTCTTAAAAACTCTTCCTGCTAAATTAGTTAATCTTTTGATCCAGTTTTTTTTCCCCCTTTAGCACTGGCGATGACAAAGTGAAGCTTTTAATATGGTTTCCTTTGTGGTGAGTTCCTCATTGCTTAGCCTGTAGAGTTTACAAGGCTAAGGACACTGGTCTGCTTTCCCAATGGATCAGTTGTCATCCTGCTGCTAGTCTGTAGTCACAGACTGTCCTTCAAATCATGGCCAACCATTTCATAAATGTTAGTCATGAACAAGACAGAGAAGGGGAGTAAGAATGGTTTGGTGGCAATTCGTTCAAAAACGAGTTAAGGCACAGGCTCTACCAGAAATGGCTTAGGAGTTTCGTCCTTTTTCATACACAAGTAACATATATACTCATAGTAACATGCAAGTATTTGATTTCCATAATTTGTTGCAAGTTGCATCTCTATGGCCCTCAACAGTGTTAGCTGCTATCCTTTTGCATCTTCTTTCTCTGGTCTTCAGGCTAGATGGCTTATTGAATTTACCAAGAAGTAGTGGGTTGAGATGAAAAGGACATGGTTTTTAGAGTCAGATCCTGTGATCTACTTCTGTCACTCATTAGTTATGTGTCCTTGGTTAAGTTTCTTAATCTCCATGTTTCTGTTTCTTCTTCTGAAAAAATACCTACTTTGCTTGGTTGTAAGAGTTTAAAAAGATAATGTACATAAGTCACCGAGAACACTGTACATACTGAATGCTCAAGTTCTCTACTTGTCTTTTGGGGTATGTAAATAAATCTAATCAATTGTTTGGAAAGTTTCATAGGGCTACCGTTTATTTAACATCTACTTGGTGTCAAGCATGCTGCCAGGTGCTTTATATATATTATCTCTACTCACAAAAACCTCAAAAGGTTATTTATAATTATTTCCTTAAGGATGAGGGAACCAAGATGTCACTGCTGTCTGGGATGAATGGTTCTCACCTAAGCACATTATACAGTAAATTGGGGGTATAGGAATATTTCTAGGGAGGAGGTTTGTAAGCACTGTAGCTTAATAATTACCTGGATTGGGGGAGGGAGTGGTTTTTCAAAAGGCAGTTTACTGGGGTCTACCTGCAAGGATCCTGGGTCTGGGTGGGGCCCAGGAAAACGCAATTTTTAAAAGTTGTCTCTGTTATTTTGACGCAGCTGGTTCTTTGGAGGACACTTGGATAAATGTTTCTGCATCATACCTTGTTTTTTTGTTTTTGTTTTTGTTTTTTTTTACTTTCTTACAGCAGGCTTTAAACTGTGAGAGGAGGAAGCAGGCTAGCACCTGTAGGCTGAAATTTAAATTTGCCTAAGTAAGCAACACTCCTCTTATTGCTAACTTTTTCTCATCACTTCAAGGTACTTACCCCCTGGTGAAATCTCTACATACTACTTACAGTTCTTGATATCTTTATCAACCTTGTTGATCTAGGTTCAATTGAACTGTATCTATCAGCAGCAAACATGAAGAGGAGTAGAGATGCATCCCTTACAGGGTAACTCTAGCCATTGCCCTGTGGCACTGTCACAAACTTATGTCTTGCAATCTCAATTTTCTTAACTGGAAGTGGGGATGGCATTCGTTTTGTAAAGTTTTGGTAAGGATTGCCATACTGTCTGGCACATGGTATGTATTTGTAAAAGGCACTATTATTATTTATTTATTTTTGAGGTGAGGTATCAAACATGATAACATATATTAAAGTACTCCATAAACCAGCTTTCACACTAGGAAACTTTTCCTCCCAACATAACCTTTTGGAGAATGTGATGAATGCTTTGGAGCAGCACCACCCAATGAAATATAGTGCTAATCACACAGGTAATTAAAAAAAATTTTTTTTTTACGTTTATTTATTTTTGAGACAGGGAGAGACAGAGCATGAACGGGGGAGGGTCAGAGAGAGGGAGACACAGAGTCTGAAACAGGCTCCGGGCTCTGAGCTGTCAGCCCAGAGCCCGACGCGGGGCTTGAATTCACGGACCGTGAGATCATGACCTGAGCCGAAGTCGGCCGCTTAACCGACTGAGCCACCCAGGCGCCCCTAAAATATCTTAGTTTCCACTCAAAAAGAAAAAAAAAAAAACAGGTAAAATTTTAATAATATATTTTATTCAATCAAGTATAAAAACCTTATTATTCCAACATGTTATCAACATAAAATTATTAATGAGGTATTTTGCATTAAAATTTTCATACTAAGACTGAAATCCAGTATGCTTTTTTTTTTTTTACTTCTATCATATCTCAATTTGGGTGCTAAATTTTCTTTTTTTTTTAAGTTTATTTATTTTGAGAGAGAGAGAGAGAGTGGGAGGGAGATAGAGAATCCTAAGCAGAGGCCAGAGCCAGATGGGGGTTCTGTCCCACCAAACATGAGATCATGACCTGAGCCAAAATCAAGAGCTGGATGCTTAACCCACTGAGCCAACCAGACGCCCCCCACTGGGTACTACATTTTCAATGGTGAAGTGAAATGTATTCCCACCCAAACAATAAAGTTGTGTTTCACAGAAATGCTACCCTGCTTCAGTTTTTAAATGTCAATTAAAATTATGTAACACAAGAAATTCAGTGCCCTAGTCCCAGTAGCCATTTTTCGAATGTTCAATAGCCCACATGGTTAAGTGTCTACGGTTTTGATCAGAAGAGCATTCGCCCTTCTCCTCTAGAAGGCTGTGTACTTCTAGGGGATTCATGGACCTTATGAAGTTCATTCTTGCTTTACATCTCCCTTGGTTAAAAATTGTCCTTTTCATTTCTTATAACCCATTCACAGTTTTAAACAGTCAACATGTTACTTTCCATATGTTCACTGAACATTATTTACGTTTGCTTATTAATAAATTCCGTGGTGGTCTAAATCCAGCAACTTTACTGAAACTGCCAAGTGGGCTATTGATTTGGACACAGGAAATAATGAGGATAGAGTGGTTGAAACGCTTTTGGCCGTTTCTTTCTATCAATGTCTCTTCTGGTACGATCACGGAATTTAACTTCTACATATCAGGATTACCAATTTTTACCTTCCTGACATGCAAACTTCAGGGGCTGCACTTCTTAGGGCACATAAAGCTCTCTCAAAAAATCAGGCAGTAGCCGCTGAACTTGCATAGCTAGGGATTTATCCAAAGCTCCCTTCTATTTTTAGCCAGAACAACTGCTTGCCAATTCAAAGTTTCTGGAGAGAGCAATACATCCCATTACAAAACAGACACGCGGAGCATACCTTTGCCAGGTACTGCTCGAAATCCCCTGACTACTCCCACCGAAACTCGGTAACTCAATTGTCTCCCTGCGCTGGCTTCAGCTCGCCTCTGCAAGCCCGCACGCCTGACTCTTTCGCACACCACTCCGCCCGCGCTGGGCTGCCCGGCCCGTCGGGGGCGTGTCCCAGCCTGGGGGCGGGGCCGGGAGCGCGAGGAGGCGGAAGTTCCCGCGGGCGGTGGGGACGGCGCACGCACCCGGAGTCACTTGTCAGCGCTCGTCTGAAGCGGAGGCAGCGCCACGCCGGACTCGAGGTGAGCGGCTGCTGGGCGGGGATGTGCGGCTGTGATATCCCGCGGTGCGGGCTGGGAGAGGCGCTGGTTCTGCGCCCTGTGCGTGGAGGGAAGCTCAGCTGAGGAGGAGGGGGCGCGCCCTGCCCGATTCTGCTCCTCAGGTGCTTTCTGGGGCGGCGGAGTTGAGAGAGCCGCGTGGGAAGAGGAGCGCTGGGGAAAGGGCGGCGCGGGAGTGGGCGCGACGCCAGAGGACGAGCCCTGCAAGTTCCCGGAGCCGGGGCCGGCCGGGGCGAGCGCGGCTGAGGCGGGGACGTAGGGCTCCCGGGCACCCCTGCAGCGACCCGCCGGCCAGGCAGCTTGCCGGGAGTCACCGGACACCTACCTCGGCGTGTGGATACAGCCCTGCGTGCACCTCTTTGGGGTGTAGGGAGCTGCACTACGCGGGAAAAGCGTGTTATTTTTGGTTTGCTTTCGCGCTACTGAGAAGTGTTTATTTCCCCCCGCCGATATTTACAGTTGTGTAACCTGTTGGGGAAACATCCGCGCGACCAGAAATAAAGCTGTTTTTTTTTTTTAAATCTATCATAATCGCCAGATTTATCATACTTGTGGGGCTTTCGTAAGACTGTGACTTCAGTGCATTTGACAATAAGTGGAAAAAGGAAGGGCGTTTGGACAGGGCAGAGCCAGGAGAATATTCGTGGCTGCGTCGGGCAGGGCAGGTCTAGGGTGTGATCGCCAGATCCTATCCCGAGTCCGCCTTCCTGACCGTGAGGACGTCGGACCTGCCTACCACGGAAACAGCCCGCTCGGGAGCCTTATTTGGCAAACAGGACTAGGCGTGAACCTCTGCTGGAAAACTGTCTTGTCTGCTTTCGGCCAGTGCCTGTGGCTTTAGTTCGCAGGCTCTACCCCCCTTACGTCTCGATTTGGGGAAAAAGAGAATCTCAGGATATACTGTTCTTTAATTTCAGACCTTTCTTGTTGTCATTCTGAATTCTCCTTTCCTCCTTCCCACTTACCGGAGAAGCCGGGATAGAAGTGTGGGAAATACGAAGCTTCCTTCCCAAGTACTAGGGCGAGGGTATTGTTTAGACTTTCCCTAAAAGAAAATCCCAAACTATACAGAAGTTCCAACATTTTCATCGTGTTTGAAAGCAGAATAGACTGCTCATTATTTGTTGCCTGCTAAGTATTTTAGTAAGAGTTTGGGCACTAGTAACCAGATGCAGGAGACCTTGGAAAAGGCCAATAATAATACTACCATTGCTTAGGGATCGGAACGGTTAAGGCAAATGAAGCTAACAGAGGGAGAATACCAGAAATCAAATGACACTAGTTGTATAGTGGGGCCAGTGCTAGAAATTTTAATAAATGGGAGAAGTCAGGAAGGGAACTGCCAAGTAAAGGGAAGTTGCGTGCACATAGTTTGATATATAACATACATACGTTGTATGTACATACATTTTCTTGTAGGGAACAATGGGGCCAGAGGAAATTGTACCTAACTTTCCCATTCTTCTCTTGATACAAGTTAAAGATTAAAAAAGGAGGGGGCAGGCTGCCTTTGAAATACCAGTTGGCTTCTCATACTTCTGATTTGTATCATATACCAGTGTCAAAACGGTCTTTCTCTACGAGTTCTATGAAAATCTTTTATAATAGCCGGAAAGCGATTAAACTATGCGTGACGCTTTATTATCTTTCTATTTGTTGTTCATGTGTATCTAACAGTTTGACTTCTGGCATGACTGTTGGGTCTTTTTAGTGCTCTGTGTTTATTGCATCAGTGTTGAATGTGTACTACCATGCTAGTGGAAAAGGTCATTTCATTTATGAGGTAGATACAGTGCAGATTTTCAGTGGTTTGATTTTTTTTTTTTTTAAGAACCGGGCTTAACTTGAAAGTTTTCCCTCATTTTCCCATTATAAGAAGATGTAATCTGTTTGCTTTTAATATACCCAATGGTTTAAATACCTACATCTGCCAATATTAATATTAATCACAGTGTTGAATGGGTTAAAAAAATGGAAAATTATTTAGACAGGTAATATAAAGTGGTGATTAAATCAAACAGCACAGATTTTTCCAAGGAAGTGTGTCTTAAACAGCTTTTTTTAAAATGTGGTTTTAAAATTTTAAATTCTACATTTGTTACATTTTTAATATTTTTAAAGAGGGAAGTAATAGGTTTCCTAGATTACATTTTAGAAAATGTCCATTCCTCCCAGTTTCTCCCACCCACATATGACCATCATAACAACCAATACCAAACTCGAGGTCACACTTTTTTTTATCATATAAAAGTACAACCATTCGAGTCCTTATAAGCACACTTACAGCAAAACAAGACTGCACGAAGTGCTGCTTCTTTTCTGAAGCTCTACTTCCCTTTCATGCATTAAGATTAACCTATATTCCCCCTCATTTAGTCAGTCTTATTCACTGTGTGCTTAATGCTCACTCTCTCCTTTGCCTAATACGGTGTGTATGAAACAAAAAACATTTCTCACCGAAATATCATTGTGCTGGAGTATTACCTATCATTGCCTGTCTAAAAGAAAAGTAAATATTACTCTAAGCGTGAGAAACACTATGTGCCTGTAAGAGGCAATGCAAGTTGTAGTTTATGATTGGAGAGAAGAGTTTTGTGCATTAAAAAACAACTTATTTTAAAGAATGTTGTGTGTGGAAGGCATGAATGAGAGTCTACAGATTTCCAGTACTTTTCATATGTGAAAGTAGCTTAGAATTTAAGGACTTTTGCCAACTGCAGGCAAAAGAATGTATGAGGTAGAGGGAAGCGGAAAATCATTTTGAATTAAACCTGAAATAAATTCTTGTTCTTTCTCCTATATATAATGATGTGTTGTAAAATACTTTCAGTTAAAGTTTGTATGCGAGAAGCCACAAATTGTACTATAGCAGTTTGTAGAACTGATCACGTCTAGAGGTGTATCCTGATACGGAATTTTTAGACTATGGAAATTGGCATCAGTTTGGAAATTGTATGTTAGCTCATAGATTCCTTTCCTTAGGAAAGGAACTTAATATAGACTTATGCTTCACAGCTTCTCATCCCCCCCAAGACAAAATACTGAACATAATTTAGTTGAGTTTATATTAAGTACACTTAAATATGTAATAGGGCTTCAAATAATCTTTTTTGTTAACCACCTAATTTTCTTTCACAGTTTCTTTCATTTTCTGGGATTGAACTTTGAGCTGTTAGAGCCATGAGCAACTACAGTGTGTCCTTGGTTGGCCCAGCTCCTTGGGGTTTCCGGCTGCAAGGTGGCAAGGATTTCAACATGCCTCTGACAATCTCTAATGTAAGCAAACTTCACAGATTTTATTACAGATGTTCATTCGGTGCTTAGTCCTGGAAACCTCAGGGCTGAGTTGTTGAGTTCTCTGGATAACCTGTACTCATCACAATTGCTTACGGGATTTGATCTTCTCAAACTTAGTTATGTATAATCAAGGATGCGGTGGGGAGGGAATTTAGCAAGGATAATTGATTTCACTTAAGCTTATTTTCAGTTTCACTTAAGCTTATTTTCAGTTTCCTCCATCTATTAATAAGGATAATGGAAAGCATTTAACTAGGGGGCAGACTTCAAATCTTTGAACTGTCACTAATTTGGAGAATTCTCTGGACCTTCGTTTCCTCATATGTAATATTAGAAGGTTGCACTATGGGATTTTCATGGTCTCTTTTAGTTCCAAAAGCTAATTAAAAACTGTTGATCAGTACCGAATAAAATGACTGTTTTTGGTGTTATTTCCTCAGCTCACTTTCTGGTGAAGATGATAGCCAACAGTAAAAGTGCCAAAAGCTACTTACCTTTGAAGAGGAATTGAAGGGCTTGGATCTCCTATTTAGATAGTCACCTTGTACATAATTGAGATTTGGTTGCTTCATTATGAATTTAGTTTGAATATATTCTGTGTATCCAATTTGAGGATATATTTTGATGATGATGATGATGATGATGATGTTTTTTGAGGCCTGACTGTGTGTCAGGCACTGTTTGACTTTTATCACCAGTGGATAATTATTGGTATTAATTACTTCTACAGCATTCCAGAGGGCTTTTTTTTCATAGTCAAATAAATATGAATATCCACTCCCCGTTTACTTATATGATAGTATAGTATACATGCTGTTACGTGTCTTTTTTCTAATTTACCATGGAGAATTTTCCCTAGTTTTTTTTTTTTTAAACATCTATATAGAATTCTCTTGTAGAGAAGTAGCATTTATATGACCAGTCCTTATTGAAAGGCATTTATATGATTTCCAGTATTGCTGTTATATACAGTGCTATAGTGGATACCATATATACATAATTTTTTATGTATATGCATATACACACAGTTGACCCTTGAACAACACAGATTTGAACCGTGTGGGTCCACTTACATGGGAATTTTGAAAAAATAAATATATATACCATCTAGTAAATATATTTTGTCTTCCCTATGATTTTTGTAATATTTTCTTCTTTAGTTTACTGTGTTGTAAGAATACAGTATACATAACATACAACATGTTAATTGACTTCATGTTATTGGTAAGGCTTTCAGTGAACAGTTGGCTATTAGTATAGTGAAGTTTTGGGGGAGTCACAAGTTTTACATGGATTTTCGACTGCATGGGGAAAATCAGTGCCCCAGTCCCCATGTTATTCAAGGGTTAACTATATATATACATATATGTGTGTGTGTATATACACACGTATATAATTTTGATTGTTGTGCCAATTTACAATTTTGTGCAATGCATGAAAATACTTACTCCCCCGAACCACTGCCCCCCCCCCCCCCCAGCAGCCTTGCTAGCAAACCTGGATTTTTGCCAGGTGCTTTACGTGCATCATCTCATTTAATTCTCATGTAAACCTGCAAGGTAGTGGTATTATTACCGTTGTACAAAACTGTGCTATGAACTTACATGGATGGTGTGGAAGAGCTGGCTTTCAAGCAGTTATGCTATGCGACTTCCCTAGTAATAAATTTTATCTATAGATTGTTCTTTCTTTCTTTCTTTCTTTCTTTCTTTCTTTCTTTCTTTCTTTCTTTCTTTCTTTCTTTCTTTCTTTCTTTCTTTCATGTTTATTTTTGAGAGAGAGAGACAGAGCACAAGTGGGGAGGGACAGAGAGCAAGGAAGACACAGAATCCGAAGCAGGCCCCAGGCTGTGAGCTGTCAGCACAGTACCTGACATGGAGCTGGAACTCATGAGCCATGAGATCATGACCTGAGCCAAAGTTGGATGCTTAACCAACTGAGCCATCCAGGCATCCCTTCTTTTTTTTTTTAAGTTTATTTATTTACTTTGAGAGAGAGAGAGAGCTGAGGAGGGGCAGAGAGACAGAGGGAGAGAAAGAATGCCAAGCAACATACACCAAGTGTGGAGCCCGACACAGGGCCGGAACTCACGAACCTTGAGATCATGACCTGAACTGAAATCTAGAGTCAGGCACTTAACCGACTGAGCCACCCCTAATTAGGCGCCCCTAATAGATGGTTTCTTTAATCAGATTGTTTCTCTAACATTTAGGAATTTATTGTTTTAATTATAGATGTATATATGTATAAATATATATATATACACACACATATTGCTTCCAACAATATATATATGTACAAGTTGATGTTGAAAAGTTAACAATAAGTTTGCAACACTTAAAAACCTCTCTAGAGTATACAGATTACTAATGGAGTTTTCCTTGTTTCTTGGCTGTGAATTTTTTTAAACAGTTAACTTTCTTTTTTTTTAAACAGTTTAATTTACCACCAATTTCTGTCTTGATTCCAGTTAATCAGAGTTTACAAGGAAATACATATATGTAATCCAGTCTCTAAGTTTTAAGATTTTATGGTTGGATGAAATTTTAAATGGAAAGCATCCATATGAAAATGTGTCTTGTTATTTATTCCTGTTTGAGCAAAGCAAGTTTTTTTTCTCTTATTGAAGATCTCCTTTGAGGAGAGGAATGATATTTGAATATTGTCTTGTTTTTATGTTCTGTTAACATTATTTATATTAAATTTGAATATCCTGCTTTATAGATATCAGACTAATGAAAGTTACTGTTTAGTTTCAAATGCATGTGTTTTTGTTGGGAAAAGAGTCCAGAAACAAATTGACACCTAATGAAACAGACTAAATCATCATTTTGTTGTTTGGTAATAGAAATGCAAATGGAATGTGTATATTTTATAGTATCATGCCTTTAAAAGAATTTTCTGTGCTTCGGTTCCCTGGCAGACAATTTGAGGCCTAGCTCCATGTTGTGATGCTGATACAACAGAACACTGTGTACATACATATGTGCCCTCCTCTGGCACAGAAGAAATGCTTTCCTTGTGTAGACAGAGTGCTAATTAAAGGATTTTGAACATACTGATTAAAAGAGACCACGGTAACAAAGCTGCTGAGTTATTTCTGTTCTCTTACAAAAGTCTCTGCCATCTCCTGTGACCTTTTTGGGCCTTGTGCAGTGGGGCATGCAATTCATTCTGGACTGGAGAGGATGGGAAGGGGAGGGGAGGAGGGAAGGGAATTTTGGCTCAACTGTGCTGCTAGGCTGTTGGCCTTCATTGTAGTTATTTTTAACCCCTTGTGTGGTTCAGTTTAAACTTGCCTAGTAGTACTGCCTAATAAAGATGTGTGCCTAATAACTAATTTATATTGTAGTGAGATTAGTAATGTTATACCTCATCTTACTTAGTTCTCTGGTTGTATTCTGTTTTAATTATGTCAAATTATTGGGATATATTTCTGTGGTCACTGGGTTGTTTAATGAATAGTATCAAGAAGTAATTAAAACTTGAAAGCATGCCTTGAAACATATAATTTAATGATTCTCTTATTTTAATAGTATATATGAAATTCTTAGCAAGGTCTGGCACGTAGTACTCTTTCAGTTGTTACTTTCTACAATAATATCATAAAATTAAAAGAAAAAATTGTTAGAGTCTTGAAATATCAAATCCCCCATAATTGTGGGTAATGTAGGAGTTATGTATATATGTTTTACTTAGAGTTTATTAGAATTTGAAAAGAAAAAAAAATCACAAGTGTGTGCTTAGCTAGGAACCTGCATGTTTATGTTTAGAGTTCAAAAGTAGACAGTTTTCCTCTGGTTAGGTGTTGGCTATGTTGAACTCCACAAGGCTGTTTATGGTCCCCTATAACATTGGGGCTCTGTGACAGCAGATGTATTTGTGACAAATAGGCCATTGGCTGGGACTTCAACATTCTGTTTTGAGATTTTGTTGTTACTAGCATATGAATATGCTGAATATGACTTTGTGTATTAAAGTGTGCACATTATATAATTTTAACATTTCACACAAATTTGCCCATTATCCATATTGTATGATTTTTGCATTCTTTTTTAGTAGGTGGTTTTCTAAGACAAGATTGGTAATTCCTGCAGACTTTTAAAAAGATCTTCAGATTGCTGTAACTGTATAATCATATGTCATTGTCTTCAGTTTCCTATTTTTAAAATGGAGTGCTGGCTACAGGACTTTTTATGACCCTGTATTTATGAAATTGCCTTCAAGCCACGGAATGTGGGGACGGGTTTCATTGTAGCGGTGTGGGTTATTGGTCTTTGCCAGTATATTTTATAAGAAGAAATAGGAGACTTCTTGCACAATTCAAGGCCGTATCTTGGCAAATTGATGTTCGTCATGATGGAATTACAGGAAGGATGATATATTTTAAGTATGGCATCCTGAAGTTGCAGTACTCTGCTGTGTGTTGCTTTCTGATTTATGATGGTAGAGTTTTTTCCTTAAGTGTCAGTATTTGGATTTCCTGAAGATGATCTCCCAGTTCTCCATAAACACATCTACATTGTTTCATTAGCAGGTAAGAACGAGGTCAGATAATTTAATACAGATAATAATAATGATTTTGATTCTCAAGAGTTAGGGGAAGATTAGTTGTTACCAGCTCAGATACGATTTTAGTTGGATTTGAAAAGCAGAGGAAATTTACTATTTTCTGGAGTGTGGACCTCTGCTTGGGAGTATAAGACAGAACAGAAAAAAAAGCTGTGAAATATTTTGCTAAGAATTCATCCATTCAGCAGTTCCTGGAAGCCTTTTAAGAAGATGCAAAGTGTTGGGCATTACAGTGGTTGGGGAGAAAAGAAATAAGTACAGTACTAGACATGGTCATAAGACCTTCACAAAAGGATAATTGATAGTTACGAAGATACAGATAAGTGTTTCTCAGTTTCAGTAGGTGTGGATCTTTTGTATTTGTGGGGTCACCTTCCTACAGGAGAAATTAATTGAAATGATCCTTGAAGGATGAAATTTGAACATCTCAAAGTCAACATTTCTCTGTGTTGGTTTTCAGTGCAAAGTGAAGACGAAGACTTTTCTTGGCCATTGCTTGACCCTGAGCAAAGCTGTGAATATAGTTGAGTGATTCTCCAGACAGACCAGCTGCAGAGTTTCCCTCCTAGAGGGGGACAGAAAGAGACTTTCAGTCCTCTCAGGCTGAAATGGGAGAACCATCCTACCTTGAATAAATGGGCCCATTGTTAATTTTAAGCTGTTGGGTATTTTCTTTTACATTCCCTTCCAACTACCCTGTCGTTATGCCAAGTTGGAAAGTTAATGATTTAGTATGTATAACTGCATAATGTATATTTCACATGTATGGTCACCTTCTGCTTTAAAAGTATTAATTACCTTATGTGTGAGGCACAGAGACCTATTTTTTCTGTGTGGTAATTTTCTGTCATTGTCGTGACAAGGGTAAAGAATCTCCAGATAATTCTGAAGATGTTTTTCTGGGTTATTATTTGTAAAGAAATGAAAAATCTTATCACTATCTTTTGTTGTAAATAAGTAGTTTTAGAAAAGTGGAGCTTGATTTTTTTAGTTTTAATGAATGTTAGGCATTTTGGAAGGTTCTTTGTTAAAGTAAGAGAAATTTTACTGGTCTGTAGGCTATCTGTGTCTGATGGAGGAAACAATATTGTAGAGAGTAGACGAAGTAAGAACGCTAAACCTAAGTAAAGGAGATTTGTAGATAACTTGTTCACCTACTCATCGATCAGATATAATATCTACTTAAACTGAGAATATTGAAGACTGTGGACTTATTTTCAGTTATTTTTGAGAACTTTCAAGGCAAACAATGTTTCTTTATGATAGTTGTTGGTCAGGTTGCAGTGTGAATTCATAGTTAACTGGTTGTCTTCATCCAAAATATCCTTTCTGCAGTAGTTCTTACCCAGATTCTCATATACCATGAGACTCGTGGCCCCCAGTTACAACTGCATGGAGGAAAAACTCTGGTATCAGTTAGGTAATCTAGAAGCAGACATCGCTCTGGACAAAAAAGGGGTTGTTTCTTTGGTGTCTTGTAAGGGATAATTACGTTCAGTTTTAGTAGGTGAGACTCTAAGCCTTTATTTAAATTTCTGAGATATAGAAGTATTGGCTGTATAATACTATATAATATAAAACATGACAGAACGAGATCCTAGCATGTGAAATATCAATTTTTGTATGCATTTGTAAATAAATGACATAAGGAAATGAAAAGAGAAAAAATTGAAACAGTTAATGTAGTGACCTTGGTGACTCTTAACTTAGGTATTCTATGTGCACAGCCACTCAGTAGCCCTGTTGGGAATGCAGGTTTGGTTGTTAAATTACAAAAGTGGGAAAGTAACTTTTCTAGCACAGGTACTCTGTTTTAATGAAGATTTTTCTTTTTTTTTTTGGTAATAAACTATTTATGAATATACAAAGCGGACAGTATTGAATGAGTGTTTAAAGTTCGGTTTGGAGGGCTCCTGGGTGACTCAGTTAAGCATCTGAATTCAGCTCATATCATGTCTCACAGTTCTTTGAGTTTGAGAGCCCTGCATTGGTTTCTCTGCTCTCAGCTGGGAGCCAGCTTCGGATCCTCTGTTTGTGTCTCTCTTTGCCCCTCCCCCCAACTCACTGTCTCCCTCTCTCAAAAATAAATAAACATTAAAGGAAAAGTTAGTTTTGGAAGAATTTTTATAATATTAATGAAACCATATATTCACTTCACTATCTTTCCCCACCTCATTTTTTTCTTGTTTTACATGAGTGGTGTTATCTACCCTTGTGTAAGTAAGCATTTCTTTGACAGCTGTTGATGTTGCCCATTTTATGTGATGATTAATGGAACAAAGTCTATCAACCTCTTTGGCGTTTAGTACTCCCAGCAGAACTAGATAGTTACAGCCCATGTCCATGATAGGCCTACATGAAAGAGCAAAATGGACTGGGAAAGTTAACAGGAGGAAATGGAAAAGAGCCACATAAGGTGGAGAAAAGAGACAATTTAAAAAAGGCCACAGTGGAGCACTTATTTACTGGGTAACATTTGGTACTCAGGCAATCTTCTTAACCCTTCACCCCTTCCTGCCTTTAAAATTTGGTTAATTTATGCTTCTTTTTAGGTAATATATTCATAGGGTTTGAAGTTCCAAAGATACAATAGCATGTAAAGGGGAGTCTCATTTTTCCCGCCATTCATTTCCTCTTCTGGAAGCAACCAGTGCTAACATTTTCTTGTGTATACTTTCAGAAATGATCTATATAGATGCATGTATATACATATATATCCTTTCCACCCTCCTTTTCAACACAAATTGTATCCTTAAAAACTATATATTTTTTGGCATTTTTTTCCACTCAACCCCAAATTAATAAATATATCTTTATTCTTTTTATATAAAGCTGCATTGTTTGGATTGGTCATGATTTATTTAACTGTTTCCTATTGACAAGTTGTTTCTTGTGTTTTACTGACACTGCAGTGTAATTTTTGCATTTATATACTTTGCATATATGTGAACGTATCTATCAGATAAATTCCTAGAAATGGAATTGCTGAGTCAAAGGGCTATGTATATTAATGATTTTGATTGATAGTGCCAAATATCTCTATGGAGGCACTCCTGCCCACAATATGAGAATGCTGGTTTCCTCATACTTTCGCTAGCCCATGTTTCAACAGCCTTTGATCTTTTCTAATCAGATGGGCCTATTTCCACTTTTCTCTTTTTTATAGGACTTAATCACAAGTATTCTACTGAGGATTTTGTTTTTAAGTGGTTCATTATTTCCCATTTTGCATGAACATATGAAATAAAAAATGTGCTGCTCTTCTGTAAATGATACCATTAATTTCTAGGGGTGATAGTCTGAGTTTTGTCATGCAGTTTTGATTAATAGTTACCTTTATCATTTATTTCCTGTTTTTTAAAAAATTTATTTCCTATTTCCAAATGGATTTCCTCTCGTTAACATATTACTTCCAATTACATGGTGAAATATTTTGCTTGTTTTTTCTTGAACGGTTTTTGGCATATTGCCCTGCCGTAGACTTTCTGGAAAGTTTAAGCAGATCACATTTAATAGATTCAAGGTTGTTACTTCTAGAGTTTCTCCTGGAGCCTGATATATTGTGGGATTTCAAATCCTGCTCTTCTCTAGCTCCCTTTAAATGATGTAACAAGGAGACTGGCCATTATGAGCTGTTCAGTATGGCCCTCAGACACAGTAAAATTCACCCCTAGCAGACTCACTGTGTTTTCATTATCAACCTTTATTGGCCAGTAGAGCTTAACTGAAGTGTTAAGTGTTCCATAGCATAGTGAGTCAGGCATTGTGAAGGCATACTAACAATAGATTTCTTCATTTTACCTTGGTTTAAACAGCAGACTGTGTGTGTTGGTAACCTTGGTGACAAAAAAGAGTAAGGATGCCAGGGATGTTTGTATTTTATGTGGTTAAAGGAGGGATGTGGAATTTCCCTTTAGTGTGTTGCTATACATTTTTAAATATGATGAGAAGAGGGCCACCTGGCTGGCTCAGTCGGTGGAGCGTGCAACTCTTCATCTCAGGGTCGTAGGTTCAAGTCCCACGTTGGGCACAGAGAGTACTTAAAAATAAAATCTTTGAAAAATATATGATGAGAAGAATTTGGAACTAGATAAGAATTTGTACCATTGGTTATTTGAATTCTATGACTTGTTAAACATTTTTTTCCAGAATCCAAAAATTGATTTAACAGTGGCCATTGTTCTTCTTGATGATTGTCTTGGGTAAATTTTGATTTACTAAAATTTTATTTTAATGACATTAACAACTGAATGCCATTTACCATTAGTTCTGTCAGGGACTTAAGTGTTGTGATTTGGTTCTGTTGAGGATCCCAGTTATTAGCTCAGGATTTCACAAATGATTTCTGAGATTTTAATTTTTATAGGTGGCAAAATTAAAAAAAATTTAGTAAGATTGTATAATGTTGGCTGGAGGTGGTTGTGGGTATGTTCTGAAGGTATTTTTCTTCTTGGGAAAAGGTAGTGGAGGACAAATGTCCTTTAGAAAACAAATGCTTTATCCCTTAAATTGGAACCCTTAGAGATGTTCTAGAGAAAGAAGTTTATACAAAGATAAAAGCATTATTATGCATGTCATTGTCATGATTTTGAACATTCTCTTGAAGTATCTCTATGCTACTTAACTTATAAATATTCTACAAATAATTCTTCTGGTCTTTTTATAGTAGGCATTTCTTTTTGTATGTAACTGTCCATTCTGGAAGATTCTAGTTATTGGTATCCAATTCTCAGAGTGATATTCAATATTTTAGTAGACACATGTTTCCAAACTTCATCAGTGGTTTATGCTCTTGTAGTTTGGTTCTTCATATTCAGACTGGCAAGTTGCCCAACCAGGAATTCTGAAATCCTGCATTCAATGCATTATTGTCCTATTTAAAAACTGTTAACAGGGGCACCTGGGTGGCTCAGTCGGTTGAGCATCTGACTTCGGCTCAGGTTATTATCTTATGGTTCGTGAGTTCGAGCCCTGCGTCGGGCTCTGTGCTGATAGCTCAGGGCTTGGGGCCTGCTTTGGATTCTGTGTTCCCTCTCTCTCTGCTTCTCCCCTGTTCACACTCTGTGTCTCTTTCAAAAAAAATAAATAAAGATTTAAAAAAAATAAATAAAAATAAAAACTGTTAAGAGCTTCCTGTTATCTGTTGAGTTATTGCTATATTCCTCTGCCTGGCATTCAGGCTGCATATAAATGGGCCCACTTAATACAGCTGAGTTTATGGTCCAAAATGCCCATTTTTAACCTTAATTTTTTTGGTCTCTTAATGTTTTGTGCTTACTACCTTTGTTTTCTTCTTACCTCTAAAGTTCTACCTATCTTTCAAGGCACATTCATATACCAGGTGCTCTTCCAAATTTTTGACTACTCCAACTTGCTTGGGTCTCCTTTCTTTTCTATATTAAATAGTAATAACAATAGCAATGTAAATATGCTGACATTTATTGAGCCCGTGTTATTGTCTAGGCCCTGCTGTAAGTGTTTTCCTCATGTTCCAGTATTTAATCCTCATAATGACCCACTGAGGAAGTATGATTTTAAATCTCTGATTTATAGATGAAGAAACTGAGGGAGGAAGAAGTTAAATAACATGCCCAGGGTTACACAGATGGTAATTGATTAGGCTTAGGATTTGAAATCAAACGGAGTAGTAATAATGCTTTTTTTAACCAGGTTCTCTCTTTTCTGGGAATAGATGACAGTTTTAACTACTGACGGCCAAGTTCGTGAATGTGTTGTTTCTTCTTCTTCTTCTTCTTCTTCTTCTTCTTCTTCTTCTTCTTCTTCTCCTTCTCCTCCTCCTCCGCCTCCGCCTCCGCCTCCTCCTCCTCCTTCTTCTCCTTCTCTCTCCCATGTGTGTATTTCTTAAAGAGACAATACATGCTGGAGAATCAAAGATTTGTATAAATGGGAATAACTGAGATTATTAAAAAAAAAATGACTGCTTTCCAAACTGATTATCAAAGCCAATCTAAGAAATTTTACAAATGTAGATTTCAGGCCCTAGACTTTGAATTCAGGATGTTTAAGGATTCTTACATGCTGTCTGGATATTTCTCATCTACCTTTTGCGTTCCATTTTGTACACTAATATTTGGGAACCATGTATGGTATTGCTTTTTTAGAAAACATTTTTACTGTAGACCTTTTGTTAGGTCATTTCAGCAAAAAGGCTGAGGCTAAGTTACATTGGAACTGTCCTTGACTAAACAACGTGGTAGATCGACTTTTCTTCAACCATCAGTCTTTTCTCAGTTTTCAGAGTTCAATCACCATAGGTCAAATTATTTTTGTAAATAAATGACAATCAGAGTTTAGTTCTGTTTACAATGTTTTATTAGTTTTTTTTTTTGAAGCTTTTCTATTTATTTTGAGAGAGAGAGAGAGCACAATGCCCTGAGCAGGGGAGGGGCAAAGAGAGAGGGAGAGAGAGAATCCCACGTGGGGTCCACGTGGAGCCAGACGCATGGGGCTTGATCTCATGAACTGTGAGATCATGACCTGAGCGGAAATCAAGAGTTGAATACTCAACCGAATGAGCTACCCAGGCACCCCTGTTTACAATGTTTAAGTATCTTTGTGACAAAGAGTTAGAGGATTTAAGTTGACATACTAATTATAATATTTTAATACTGTCAAAGTTAATAATGTTAAATTTACCAAAGACTTTTTTAGCAATTTTTGACTATACTTGGTTTTATTTTATACCTCATTGCTAAATCAAAGTGGTAACATGTCAAAAAGAACTAGTTACAGTTTTTTTAATCCCATGAACCAGAGAATACTACAGACTTTTGGTCTTCATATTAGGTTTCACAGCAGTATAGTGTAAGTACATATAAATAGGTCATATACTTTGTTAAATTGTAAACTCTCTTACCAGGAAAAAAACCCCTTACACTGTGAGTCTTATTTACTCAAGATCATGCTGGAATTCCCAATTTGTGTTCATTAGCTGTTGACTGATGATCATAATGATAATAGAGGACAGATGGGAAGCCGGGTTGCAATCTCAATCAAGTTTCCTATATATTTGTCTGTTAATGTACATAATTGATAGAATTAACTGATGAAGCATTTTGGTGTTCCTTGTTTTTTTGTTTGTTTGTTTTTTTAACGTTTTTTATTTATTTTTGAGACAGAGAGACAGAGCATGAACGGGGGAGGGGCAGAGAGAGGGAGACACAGAATCGGAAGCAGGCTCCAGGCTCTGAGCCATCAGCCCAGAGCCCGACGCGGGGCTCGAACTCACGGACCGCGAGATCATGACCTGAGCCGAAGTCGGACGCTTACCCGACTGAGCCACCCAGGCGCCCCTGGTGTTCCTTGTTTTTAGTTCTAGTTAGGCTTTGACTTTCTAGGAAATGTCCCAGAGGTTACATCATGTGATAACCCCCTGCCTCCCAAGGTACAGTCTTTCTCTGTGCCAGTCAGAATTTGTTTTCTGTAACTTTGACCCGATGATTCTGCTTCTCTCCTTTAGTGCTATGCACAACAAAGGATAACAGCCTTTCAAATAGTGACCGAGTTGTATTTCCCTTGGAGTCTTGTGGATATTCTGTAGGAAGCCATTTCTTCAAATGTTTCTCTCATGGCACTTTGCCTCTGTCTTCACACCCTTGGGCACATGCTTTTAGAAGTTTTTAAATGTCTCCTTATGTGTGACTCTCAGAACTGATCTATTAAGACCAATGCAAAAGTATCATTATTAAGTCAGGAAGCTTATTTTTGTATGACTGGATAGTGTGGGGTTTAGAAGCTGCTCTGAGCAGTGGGCTTAATGGAACCATCAGTGTTTTCTCTGTATGCTTTTGTACTGTTTGAAAATTTTAAACAAAAGAGAAAGAGAAAGAAAACTAAAACTGGCTTATGCTTTGTACGTGTGTAAATTGAGGCTTGTCTGGACATACGTGGAGGTTAGCAGAGCCGAAGAGGGCAGGGGTGTGTGTATGGGTGTGTGCTGCTTGTGTGAAAGATCAAGGAACCTCATGGCAAGGAATTTAGGAAACAGATAATTGAGTGTATTCAAGCATAGTCTCTGGAGATTTTTGTTATTTTTGTTATCTTTTATGAGAGATGGGTAAATTCATGGTATAGCAGGGTATATCCTCTTGGTATCATCTTCTAGCACTGCCTCTCTCCTGAGTGATTTGTGCCAGAGTCCAGAGATGGCAAGGAGTGATTCATCACCTATTTATTGATTCTTACTGTGTACTAGGCTTTGGGTACAGAGGGTGGTTCTCTATTTTCTAACATAAAGGCACACAGAACGTGATATGAAATATGTGAAGGAGCTTAGGCATAGGAGAGGACTTACATGTAATCAGATCAGGAAGAGAACACAATAATGTGTGTTGACCATGTAACCCGTGTTAGGATAGCAGGGAACTTCTAGAGGAGGATCTGTAGAATCCATGGAGGAGACACAAGAAGAGGCAGTGGCAGGCAGAATTTGCCATACCAACATCTGGACTTGGAGTTGTTTTTTCGTTATCATTATTGAGCATCTGCCCTGTGCTCAACTGGCCTAGATACTGAAAATACAGTGATAAGCAAAACGAAGTCCTTTGTGTTGTGGACCTCATATTCTAGTAAATGGGACTGGTAATTCAAAATATATAAATAAGCAATGTAAATTAATAAGGTGATATGCTAGGGAATAATTGGGGAAAAAGGTTGAGTGTCTGGGGTGGTAAGGGTTTTACTTTATTTTTAAATGTTTATTTTGAGAGTGGGGGTGGGCAGAGAGACAGGGGGACAGAGGATTCAAAGTGGGCTCTGTGCTGACCGCAGCGAGTCTGATGGAGGGCTAGAATTCACCAACCATGAGATCATGACCTGAGCTGAAGTCAGACACTTAACTGACTGAGCCACCCAGGTGCCCCAAGGGTTTTACTTTAAATTGGGGGTCAAGAAAGGTCCTTCTGACTGAGGAGGTGACATTGACTTAAGAATGAGAAGCCAGTCACGGGAAGAGCCAGGAGGACAGTATTGCGGACAGAGAATGGGAAGTGCAAAAACCTTGAGACAGGAAAGAGCTTGGTGTGTTCAGGGGATAAAAAAGAGGCTAGTGTGGCCACAGTGCAGTGAGCAAGAAGGAAAGTGGAGTGAGATGAGGTGCATCTAGTGTCAGAATGAGAGACGAGGAGGTTCAGGGTGCTTGAGGAGGATAACATTGGAAGCAATCATAGGACCACTCTTGGGGATTTTAGAGGATCCTGATTCCTTTGGATTAGAGCTGAGCTAGAGAGAGTGGGTTACTAACTATTGTGACCTTACCATATCTACAAAGTGATATGTTTTATTCATTTATTTAAAAATATTTTTATTTATTTTTGAGAGAGCGAGAGAGCGAGCACACGTGCGTGTGAGTGTGGGGACAGAGAGAGAGAGTGAGACACAGAATCCAAAGCAGGCTCCAGGCTCTGAGCTGTCAGCACAGAGCCCAATGTGCTTAACTGACAGAGCCACCCAGGCACCCCAAATTGGTGTGTTTTATAAATTGGTTTTGGTAAAAAAAAAAAAAAAAAAAAAAAAAAGGAATAACTGTACACCCTGCCAAAGTGACTCTTCTGAAGTAAAATACTCAATATGTTTGTTTTGAAAAGTTATTTATTGTTACAGCATATACATTATTATTTTTTCATTGTTATTTACTCACTGATTACATTTTTTCTCTTTTGTGTTCTTTTAATTTTTTTATCACTGTAAGAAGCAGCTTGTTGCCCAGATGGCTTCTGTTTTCATTTCCTTGTGATGTTATGACCTCTTCTATTTTAATAAAGAAATGTTGCATACACACTGAAGAGTTGTTTACAAATTATGTTGATTAACACTTTTGTTAGAGTATGCCTCAGAGATAAAGTGAGTGTTAGGATGTTTATTCTAGGTCCCATATGTTGAGCTGAAAAAGGTTTTAAAATGTATCTATTTTTAAAAAGAATGCTTTAGCTGTTGGTTGGTTGAAGCACCCAAGGTCAAAAGTTACATTTTGTGACCTTTAATTATCTTAAGTCGAGGGAGTTTATAAGATTTAATGTTTTTCATTTCTGAATCTTTCAGAGAGGTTACTTGGGTAGGGTTAACATCTAATAAGAGCAGTTGCCCGTTGATAATTTAGTAGACACATTGGTAATGGATAAACTGAGAGTGTCATCGCTATCATATAAATGTAAGTCTGCAGTAATAAATGACAGTGCCTTCGTAAATGATGTAACTTCATACTTCATACTTAGATTAGTTTTTTATAAATTCAAGACAAGAATGAGCTTTCCTGTGAGTTTTGGGTTATATTTACAAAATCATGCTTTACAACCAACTTATGAATTATCCGTAGTACATTAAATATGATAAAAGAATGCACTAGTATAAAATTTTACATACAGTTTTCTTGATGATATTATCTTAACATTTAAGTAACCTGGGGCGCCTGGGTGACTCAGTCGTCTGGGCATCCAACTTCTGCTCGGGTCATGATCTCGCAGTTCACAAGTTCGAGTCCAACATCAGGCTCTGTGCTGACAGCTCAGAGCCTGGAGCCTGCTTCAGATTCTCTGTCTCCCTCTTTCTCTGCCCCTCCCCCACTCATGCTCTGTCTTTGTCTATCTCTCCAAAATAAATAAACATTAAAAAAATTAAATAAAGTAACCTAATAATAATTAATTTTTAGCCTTAAAGAACACTTTAGGCAATTACGATCATATAGTAATGAATGGTCAAACATCTATGAATATTTTATTACCAAAGCTAATATACTAGCATTGTATTTTTTATTGACTGTTTTTTACAGTGATTTTTTTTTGTAGGGTTCATATTTTCTCCTAACATAACATTTTAAGATTATAATTTTAGTGAACAGTGTTTAACATGCTGTTTAGTGTAGTTACTAAGTGCAAGCTCTTAGTGTGTGCATGTGAATCCTAGCTCTGAAATTAACAGATATATATATTTGTTCAAATATAGATATATTTGAATAACAGATATATATATTTGTTCAAATATATATATTTGAAATTAACAGATATATATTGTACCCAGGTTCTTCAACTGTCAAATGGATGTAAAATATTTACATCATAGCGCTGTTGAATTAAATAAAGTAATACATGTAATGTACCTGGCTCATAGTAAGAACTTTGTGAAAGTTCTCTAATAATAATAAAAGTTACCTTATCATGGGGTACCTGGCTGGCTCAGTTGGTGGAGCATGTGACTCTTGTTCTTGGGATTGTAAATTCAAGCCCCATGTCAGGTGTAGCGATTACTTAAAAATAGTAAAATCTTTAAAGAGAGGGAGGCAAACCATAAAAGAGACTCCTTTTTTTTTTTTAAGTTTATTTATTTATTTTGAGAGAGACAGAGACCTCGCAAGTTGGGGAGGGGCAGAAAGAGAGGGAGAGATAGAGAATCCCAAGCAGCCTCCCTGCTGTTAGCACAGAGCCTGATGTAGGGCTCAAACTCAGAACCATGAGAACTGTGAGAACTGACCTGAGCTGAAGCAAGAGTCAGGCGCTTAATGTACTGAGCCACCCAGGCTCCCGGAGACTCTTAACTATAGAGAAAAAACTGAAGGTTGCTGGAGGGGAGGTGGGTAGGGGGATGGGCTAAATGAGTGATGGGTATTAAGAAGGGCACTTGATGTGATGAGCATTGGGTGTTATACGTAAGTGATGAATCACTAAATTTTGCTTCTGAAACGAATGTTATGCTATATGTTAACTAACAAGAATTTAAATAAAAAACTAGAAACAAAGAATAAAAATAAATGAAATGGAAAAAACAAAACAACAAAAAACGAAATCTTAAAAAAGTTACCTGATGGTAATAAATACTTACTGTTAATATCTAGTTGAAGCAGTTTTGACTCTATTTTTGAAATAATTCTAGATCAATCACTTCTTTGATAACATCATCTTCAAAATTCAGTTGTGCCTTTCTTTTGTGAAGAAGTTTTATATTTTGGGGTTTTTATATAGGATTTTTTAGAAGCACCATCCTACACAACACACACAAACACATCCCCTGTGGTTTGAATTATTTCTTGAAGTTATCTTATAGAACGTGGATAATAAATATTTGTTGAATGAGTGGGCCATTTCCTTCTTCCATCTGTCAGATCTCGCATAAACTCTCAAAGAGTTTTAAAAAGAGAATGGATACTAGTGATACCTCCAATTAGATATTCATTCTAGAGTGATTACTATTCACTAGAGATTTTCTTTTTCTTTTTTTAAAAATTCTTTTAAAGTGACATGATAAGCTATATTGCTGGTGAAGGCAGTTGCTATAGGGGAGAATTTCTTTTTTTTTTTTTCTCTCCAGTGAAGGATAAGTATGATTATAAGAGAATATGCACGTGAAATGTAGACTACACAAGCTAAGAAATGTGTGTGCCATTTGTACTGTCTCTTTTCAGGAGTTTTTGCAGTTCAGCAGCCTTTGTGTGTAGAGCTCTGTCCTCACTGTGCCATCTTAGTTTTCTGGTTGTAGAGAACTGGACATGGCATGGGTGCCTGATCTAAATGTAGCCGTCTGTAGACAAAGTTAGGAGATCTGTATGCTGTCATACTATTTTTTTTATTTACAAGCTCTATGCATTTTATGAAATGTAAGATCTAACCACTCTGAACTTCAGCTGTACAAATGAATATAAATCCTTGTTGCTCATTCATTAGTTTATTTACTTACTCCATAAATACTTATCAAACATCACTTACATGCCGGGCACTGTCCTAGGCCCTGAGAATACAGCCGTGTGAGTAAAATAAAGTCTGCTCTCTCAGACCTGTATTTTAGGGGAGTGAAAAAGAGACAATAGGCAAATAAAAAATAGTTGGTGTTAAATAATTCAGGGGCAAAACACAGGAGTGTAGGGAAAGGGAGTGGCGGTTGATTGGGAATTACTAATTTATAGGAAGTGAACAAATAAGGCTTCTTGAGCAGATACTTGGATGACGTTGGGGAAGAGCATTTTGGGCAAAGAGTAAAGACCCCCAGAGGAGTGTTTACTTAGTATGTTTGAGGAACTTACAGGTAAGCTTTCAGTGGCTGGAGTGGACTGAAAGGATAGTGGTAGAAGATGATTTTAGAGAATTGAGGGTAGTTATTTCCCAACATAGATTGTATTAAAATCTACAGCAGTTTAGTTGATAGGAAAGAAGCATTTTGCCTTTAGATTAAAATAAGACCATGTCAGTATAGCGAGAGTTTTTGGTTTTTTTGTAGCATAGTACACACTACTCTGGTACACAGCAGATGTTTTCTCTGAAGTCTGAAGAGTCTGCTGATTGCAGTGTTATTTTATTCAGGACTGATGTTAAGTTTCAATAGTATTTGAGGTTTAAAAGGTTGCAAACGTTGGTATTTGTATATGCTTAGTATTTTTGTTTATATGTAGCAGGTAACTGATTATAACTGAGTTATAACTGATCATAACTGAGTAACATTATAAATGAGAAGTGAGGTCAGATTACATACATGTATATAGTTCAGTGATAATAACTTTTATGGAGTGATGACTATTGCCGTCACCCTTACAATTAATATTCACCTTGAAAGGTAAGGTGAAACAAAAAAAGTTATTTTTGTCTTTACTCCAAGATTTTGTCTTTATCCTTGTTTTTCAGCTTCGTAATGGAGATAGAGGAATTTTAGTATCTTTGGGTAATCATTAAAGTAACATGCAGATTATTAGAGGCATATGAATATGGAAAATGATTTAGTCTGTTTTGGGAATTTTCAAAAAAATATTTGAAATTGGCTTTTTAAGTTTTATTTTCAGAAACATTTCCTGGTCTTGTTACAGTAGATGATCATGAGGGGCGCCTGGCAGGTGTGTGACTCTTGATCTCAGGGATGTGAGTTCAAGGTCCACATTGGGTATGGAGCCTACTTAAAAAGAAACAAACAGAAAAAAGAGTGGATGATCATGAAAATGTTTCAGTTATATCTGGCAGGAGTAACCTTTTAAAGTCCTCTAACTTATCAGTTGAACTGGTAACCATAGACCAATTGTCTTGGCTTTTGTTCTAGTCATTAGATTGGAATTTTAAATAAAAATAGCTTATTGAATAGTTTCTTCAGGAAGGGCAGTTTTCCCAAAGAGTTTTCAGTTTATTATCATCATTAAACCTTCATTCTTTTTAAGATTTAAGTTTTTATCATCACTAGACAGTTTCCCAATTAAACGTTTCATAATCAACTGTATGACATTTTGCATCAGTGAAACCCCACCGTTTTTATTTGTCTGAAGAAGGGGCAAGAAACATTAGAAACAAATTTTCTCATCAGAGGAGACTTGTTTTTTTTTAAATGTGTATTTTTGAGAGCAAGAGAGACAGAGTGTGTGAGTGAGAGAGGGGCAGAGAGAGAGGGAGACAACAAAATCTGAAGCAGGCTCCATGCTTTGAGCTGTCAGCACAGGGCCTGATGTGGGGCTCATATTCACGAACTGTGAGATCATGACCTGAGCCATCCAGGCGCCCCAAAGGAGACTGTTATGTAAAGGAAAGATTTATTCTAATGGAGAACTACTTTATTAATTCAATCTAATTAATGGTAAAGCTCCAAATATAACACAGATGAGTTACTCCTCTAGGTTGATAACAATTTTAAACTTATTTTTCAAAGATTTTGTGAAGTAAGTATTTTCTTCAACAAAATTTGGAAGTTGATTTATTAGGCTGTTTAAATAAGGTCTTGTGCTTGTTTCATTTTTGATGATGTAGGTTTTTGTAGATGGCATTATACTTGAGTTTCATGGTCAATTTTGGTTTCCACCGGAAATGATGATTATTATTTGCTTTGGGTTTGATTTTTTTTTTTTTTTAATCTTATAAAGTCATGGTCTTTAAAAAGGAAGATTTTTAAAAAATAAAAACCAGTGGTGACCAGGGTTGGGAAGAAAGGGAAATGGGGAATTGTTTAACAGGTTATAACATTTCAGTTTTGCAATTTGAAAGAATTCTGGAGCTCTGTTGCACAATAATGTGAATGTATTTACCACTATGGAACTATTCACTTAAAAATGGTTAAGATGGTTTAAGAAAAAAGAAAAAATAACAGTATATTGAACTGCTGGACTTTTTAAAAAATTCATCTCATAAATAGCACATACAGGACGGTAGAAGTTGTTGTGACTTTTATTTGATCAACAGAAAATGATTGTTTATAAGACCTTATTTCTTATAAATATTACAGATACGCATTTTTTAAAAAGATTTTTTTTCCTTGAAGTTCTCAGAGAAAAATAAATTTTTTAAAAATTTATTGTCAAGTTAGCTATCATACAGTGTATACAGTGTGCTCTTGGTTTTGGGGACCAGAGGAATTTTAATAGCATTTGGACAGGAATGAGTAGACAGCAGATTATTACAGACTTTTACTTGACATTATGAAAACTAAAATTTAACTTTAGGGATTGAGGTGGTTATGGTAATGTGATTTCTTAACTAAACTGGAAGATTTACCAGGGAATAGCTTCTGTATTTAAAGATAGTGGAAAGTTTGTCAGAATTGGCAAACTACCTCCTAGTTCAGTAATTCTAAGGCATTCTAATCTGCCTTCTCTTTAAACACACATACATCCCACAAAAACTTGATATATGTTGCTCCTAGGTCTTTTAAGCTGTTAGGTAATTCATAAAGTTGTATTTAATATATAAACTAAAACCAAAATGTCATAAATATGCCTACATATTTCTTGGTAGGAAGTATGGATGCACTTGCCAGTGTCATATGAAATGGTTAACACTCTGAAGCCTGATTTTTCACATATTGGTGGTCAAAGTGCCTACATAGCATACATCTGCATGAGGAAGCCAGTGCTGTGTTTTACTTCTGACTATCTGGAATTAGCTACCTTGTTTCCTTACAGTTTTCTAACACATTATTTCTGATTGGATGTTATTTGCAATCCCAATATTTAAATGTTTTACCTTGGATGGGTAAGAGTGTCACTGTTGTAGATAGCCCAAACCTCTGTTCCCACTTTTTCTTACTACAAGTAAAGTGAATTTTGGCCTGTAGTCTAGCCTGGAGATGCGCTCTGTAACCTTACTGAACATTTTCTTGATTTCTTTGTTTAAGCATCTTAAAGCATTAAAAGTGGCCTGTGTTATTTGAGACACACTTCCTTTTTTGTAATTGGCCTTTTTGACTTTTTCATGTTTATAGGTTTTGTTTTGTTTTGTTTTGTTTTGTTTTTTTAAGTTGAAATTTGAGGGAAGAGAGTGAAACTATGACTTTTAGTTTTTCATTTTAAAGTGGTTTGTATAAGTGACCTAGAGGGGCGCTTGGCTCAGTGGGTTAAGAATCTGACTTCGGCTCAGGTCATCATTTCACAGTTTATGGGTTCGAGCCCTGTGTTGGGCTCTGTACTGACAGCTCAGAGCCTGGAGCCTACTTTGATTTCTGTCTCTCTCTCTCTCTCTGCCCTTCTCCTGCTCACACTGTCTCTCAAAAAATCAACATTAAAAAAAGGTGACCTGGAATAGATAAAATGTAGTGAAACAAAAAATTTAAGAAAATTTGGCTTATGGTTACATATGTTTGCAAAATTTTACTTTAGTATAGGTTTTTATGAACCTCCTTAAAATCAATGAAAAGTTACTAATCAAATGAATCTATCTTGTTATGGCTTCATTTTTGTGGTTAAGTATACAGCACTTCACTTTTGATAGTAGGTTAGGCAAAAAAGAAATTAAAGAAGGTTACTGTACCCAGTAGAATATGGTTTAATGTAGTATTACACCTATACCAGGTCTTAGTGAACTCAGTCTGGCTGGAAGTGTTAGGCTATGAGCAGAAACTTGAGGCAAGTGGTTGAAATTTATAATATCAGTGATTTCTAGAAACAGTGGTGTCTTTGATTTTGCAAAACACACACAAACTACTATTCCAGTATACTTTTTTTTTTTTTTACATTTTTCTTAGTCCATTTCTTTCCCATTATTGGTTAGTCAGAATGACCCTTTAAGGAAGTTTGATGGGAGATGGTGGAGGATCTTTGTATATTGGGTTGTTTTCAAGGCAATTCATAATGAGATGCTATACCATTCTTAAATTATTCCACCTTATATTAAGATATGGGTAACTTATAGATAAATTATTCTATCCTATCGTGATGTTTTTCTCATGTAACCTTTTTATCTGTTCTCATTCACATTGTCATCATTTTATGATATTTGTCTTTGCTTTGATTCAGAGTTTTTAACCTTGGCAGAAACATTCTGGCAAAACTTGTAAGAAGCTAATTTTTAAGCTTCTGAATAAAACTTTCCATTGCCTTTCAGCAGCTTTTGAATTTTTCTTGTTTCTGGAGAAAATGCTAGTAGGAGGAGGGAGAAGAAGGGAAAAAGTTAGGAGTTTCCCAGGAAGCTAGACCTTAAACCTCATTTAATAGTGGATTACTAAGTCAGCAGCCATGGTTTTTATTAAGTTCTTTAAAAACTTTTTATTTACTGATATATTTATGTATTTATTTACTTATACATACTTTTTAAGGTACTACTTTTTTTCTTTTTTTACTTACCATGATGACTTTTTAGATAAATGTGGTCCCTAGAGAATATACATTAGTGTTAAGTGATTCCACATCATGGGTAATTCACGTATCTTAATTTTTTGTGTTTTGTTCCCCTCTTCTGCCCCCACCCAGGTTCAATAAACATTGCTTTGAATTACTAACTTCTGTGAAATCTCTCATTAACTCCTTGCTTTGAGGAACTAAATGAATCAGGGCCCAGGTAGGAAAATGAAAACACATTAGGTGTTTTAAATAGGAAATATTAATACAAGGAATTCGTAAACACATTTTAGTTGAGAAAAGAAACTCAGCAGGGTATGGCAAGGTAGTCTACAAATGAGCAGCAGTAGGAAACCGTTGCCATCTTTAGGACCAAGAGAGACAATGGGAAGATGTGATGTTACCAGAGGTGGGGCATGGGGGCTGTGTGGCTAAAACCACAGAGAGGGACCAGAGTGGGACCATGAAGCCAGGGGCTGACTAACTAGAGGTAGAACCACAGAAAAGATGTAGAAAGGGGAGAAATATCAGGGCTTCTCTCCTATCCCCCAGGGCTCAGCTATTGCCTCTCTTATTGGTGGGACCTATCCAAAAGCCAGAGCAAGGGAGCCTGGGGAATGTAGTTCCTTGACATAGAAAGAGAGAAGCAAAGAAGGGCAGGGTATTGATCTGAGAGCAAAGAGACAAATGTGACCATTATAGATAATACAAAAATAATGGTTTTTTTCCCCTTGGAAACTGGTAATATTCATGCTTTCATATTCTAAGACACTCCTCCCATGGCTCAGGAAACTTGTAGAAGATGGAAATAATTACGATGTATATGGTTTCAGTTTTCAGGAACCCTTTATTATTAGTACTATTTAACTGTTACTACATTTGCTGCATATATTTCTGCCAGTTCATTTTTATTGTTTATATATTTTTGACAACAAGAGTTTATCATTTTCATTTAGTATTTTTTTGTTCATTTATTTATTTTTAATGTCTTCAAAGATTAGAAAGTCAGTTCCCTTGAGATACTTAATAAATATTCTGTCCTGTCATTTGCTTTTTCTAAGTTGTCAACATTTTTAAACTCTGTAATCCACCTAGAATTATTTTTGGTATGGGGTGATGCATTATTTTAATGCCAATTAAGATAGTTTACGTCTTTTTAAATAAAGAATATCTATGCTTTGAGAATCTTGATCTTTTCTTTTTAAATTGCCCTATGTCGGATTTCTTTAAATTTGGTAGATATTGACCTATAGTTACATTACAAATTTTATTTGAAGTGCCATCCTTGCTAATTCCTTAATTTATTGGCTAAAATGTGCTTCTGTTTGTTTCTTTAAGTTTATTTATTTATTTTGAGAGAGAGACAGAGATAGTGCAGTTGGGGGAGGGGCAGAGAGATAGGGAGAGAGAGAGAATCCCAAGCAGGCTCTGCACTGCCAGTGCTGAGCCCAGTTTGAGGTCAAACCCACGAAGCTGTGAGATCATGACCCAAGCCAAAACTGAGTCGGATGCTTACCCGACTGAGCCACCCAGGCGCCCCCGTACTTCTATTTTTAAAAACGTGTGAAGTGGTTACCCGACGACATTTCACCTCCATTTATTTGCTTATTTATTTATTTTCGATTTTATGTTTAAATAATCTCTGTATCCAGTGTGGGGTTCGAACTTTGAACCCTGAGATTAAAGTTCATTTGCTCTACTGACTGAGCCAGCAGGTGCCCCTTACCTACTTTTTTTTTTTTTTTTTTTAATTAAAAAGTCTCAGATGTCATATTGTGATTTAGGTTAATTTTAAGACCGTTTTATACTAACAAACAAATAGCTATAAGTTCAATATTGATGCATAGCATCTCTGTTAATTACTTTTTATGTGCGCGTTCACAAACAACTGTTGTGATTTTTATTTTTTATTAATTGTTGGAGAATAGAGTGCCTGTGTTGAGTAATCAGTGTCTAATGTGTTTTGAACGTGGCCTTTTAAAATCAATTGCTGTAATTATATTAATCTGCTAATTGTGGTGTGGAACATTGTCTAAATTTAGTAGGGAAGTAAAAGGCAGAATGTCAGAAGAAAGGAAAGGTTGTTTACTTAATAATTAACTCCTTAGCTTTTCTCATGATGCTTATTGACTTGAAAGTGTTGAAACTCTGAAAATAAGTAGAGAGGGCATCACTTTTTATTTTATTTGCTTATGAAATGTATATTATTAAGACATTTGTAGAGTAACAATAGTTAAGTCAGCATTTTTTTAAAAAAGTGGATTGTAAGGGAAGGTGGGAGAGATGAATTTAAAGTGCATTATTTATCAGAAAAGATTCTGAAAAACTAGCCCTTCATTTTTAGTTCAAGTATGAGATTTGTTTTCACTTCCTCTCTAGTCACAATTTTAAATTTTGGTGTAACTGGTAATAACTTAAAGCATTAATACAAATTTAAACTTTTTGACATAGAAATTTCAACATTATAGAAGTAGAATAATATAATGAGCCCAGTGTATCCATCACTGAGGTTCAACTCAGTATGTAAATTAATTTCATTTTATCTATATTTTCATTGACTTCTACCCTCACTTCTGGCGTTCTTTTGAAGCAAATTCTAGCTATCATATTATTTCATCCAAATATTCCAGTATGTGGCTCAAAGAGTAAGCATTCTTGTTGTTGTTGTTTTTTAAGAGTTTTACTTTATTTTTTTAGAGTAATAGCTGCACCCAACATGGGGCTTGAATCCATGACCCCGAGATCAAGAGTTGCATGCTTAGCTGACTGAGCCAGCCAGGCACCCCAGTAAAAATTCTTTTTAAAAACATAATTGTAGTGCCTTTATCACCCCTGAAAAGTTGACAACAGTTTTCCAATATCAGCTCTTCAAAGTTCTCATTTTCCTGATTGTCAGCCATAAGCATATACAGTAAAACTTTGCAAGTAACTTGGTCTGCAATTGTTCTATAAGATGAGCAAACATTTCTAATAAATTTTAACTGATAAACTAGCGATGTCTTGCAATACAAGTAGTACAAGGCACTGAATGTCACATGATCACAACTGAGCCAATGGTTCTTGAAATTCGCTTTGACATGCAAGTGCTTTGGGTTACAAGCATGTTTCTGGAATGAATTATGCTCACAAACCAAGGTTTTACTATATTTGTGTTATAAGAGTAATTATTTTTTTAACAATCTGTTTGAATCAAGATCTGGATAAGGTCCATCTTTTAGGATTAGGATTCGTTTATAAATTTCTTTAATCCATTTTAATCTATAACTTCTTTGATAGTTTGTTTTTTCTTACAATTTTTTGCTAAAGTAAGTGGGCCATTTGTATTATATAAAACATTTTTTTGAGGGATAACTTTATTATTGTAGAAATATAGTGCTGGGTCAGTATGAGTGCTTTTCAGATTTGTCTTTTGTTTACTGTGTTCATGATTTTTGTCATATTCTCAATTTATTATTTGCTTACTATTTTCATGACTCTTGCCCTGTTTTAACAAAATTCATTCTTCTCATTCTAGTCATTCACATTTATGGGATAATAGTTTTGATGTCTTATTATATTTTAAAATACCTGTTAAGATGAATATATATTAGGATAAAACTCTTCATCCGTGTATCATCTAAAATCATCTTGAGCGGGCACCTGGGTGGTTCAGTCAGTTAAGCATCTGACTTCAGCTCGGGTCATGGATCTACCAGTTTGTGAGTTTGAGCCCCTCCCCCGGTCGGGCTCTGTGCTGACAACTCGGAGCCGGGAGCCTGCTTCAGATTCTGTGTCTCCCTTTCTCTCTGCCCCTCCCCTGTTTACGCTCTTTTTCTCTGTCTCTCTCAAAAATAAATAAACATTAAAAACAAATTAAATTCATCTCGAGTACCACACATTAGGAAACACTGCTTTAATATTAATTCCTCTTTGCCTTATTCCCTCTACTCACCTCCTGTGTTGAAATCTAATCAGTGACCCCATGAGGGACCGATTTGGAACCTTAGATATATTATCTGCATGTCTCCCAAAACAAGGTACATTCTGTGCGAAGTACAGTTTTACTAGCACACTGCTAGTGAGGTGTGTTACCAATCTGAGATTATGGTCTAGCCATCTCAGCATTTCTATCTTTCAGGCTCAAATTCCATTACGTGTGACCTGTAATTTTACAGAGGAAGGAAAAACATTAAGAAGCCGCTTCTGGGTTGTCCTGAAATCCTTCATTTTTTGTTGATAAATGGAGTTAAGGGATGACTGAAAACATTTTTCTTTTTGTTGAATAAGATTTAACTTTTAGGGAAAGTTAAATTTTAAGAGTATAAATTAAGAAGAAAGCACAGTGATAGGGTGGCCAGCTAAGAGATTGGCCTTTGTAGAGTTATTGCAGTGCAGTCTAAGGATGGTTGCTAGGTTGTATTTCTGTTTCCCTGAGTCAGGTGCCTCTATTCCCTATTGATTTACTTCTTCTCCTTGTCAGGAAACTGAACAAAATGCTTGGACTTTCTACCATTTGTGACTATTAAAAAGTAGGTGAAATTTACGTATGTGGGTGGCTGAGGAGAAAGAACGAAAGAACCTGGGGCAGTGATGTTGTTGTGGAACTGCCTTGGACTGCCCACCTTAACCCTTCTCTTTACATGAAGAAAATAATTTATTTTTTATTAAAAGCACCCTAGAAAGATTTTCTGGTATGTGCAGCTGATTATAATCCTAACTTCACTGCATAAGAAACATTTTATCTCACACCAGAGCCTTTGTTACTAAAAGCTGTTAGTATCTCCCAGATGGACATTTTGTCCTTGAACTCAAGTCATTGTAGAACTTGACCAGCTGGGATGGAGAGGTTATGAGAAAACAGCGTATTTTCAGTATAATTTGAATATAATTTGAATATAATACATCATCAAGAATCATTTGGTTCCCTTCCTGAACAGTAAGTTGAAGAAAACTTTGGATCCAGATAACTTCTTGCAGTTTGGTTTCTGCACGTTTTTCGCAGCTTTCTTAACCTCTTGCAGCCTGGCCATTCGTTTCTTAAGATGCAGCCACTAAGAAATATGGCACATGGCACATATCCAGAAAGTCTGTTTCTGCTTGCTGATTTTAGCCTGCCTGTGCTCCCTTAAAATATTCATTAGGAATGGAGACTCCTTTATGTTTATTAGACCCATGCTGCAAATGTTCAGGAATTGCTTTATTGACTATGCCTAACATGGGAGTCATTCCTACCATGGGGTGGGAGTATTCAGGCTTTCCTTTGGTTACTTCGCAAATGGACTGTGTGTGCTTTGCTAAGAAACTTCATGTGGTGTAGGGGAGTCCCTGGAACAGTATTTATTGGCCTACATGTGTCAGAATTAACTGGAGCTCTTAATAAAAATACACATTCCTGTGCCTCACTCAAGACTTACTGAGTTAGAATCCCTGCAGTAGAAACTGGGAATCTGTGTTTTTAACAAGCAACATAAGTGATTCAAGGACACAGATACTTGAAATACAATTTTTGAGCCTTCCTAGGCTTCCTGGCCTTCCAGCCTTCTACACAAGTCCATCCAGTTGCTGAATTAACCTGTTCCTTTTGGTGAGTGCATCCTTCATTATAGGCATTTGTTGTTGATGCGGGTACATTGTAGCTTACTGAATGGTGGTTCTGTGTGTGAAATCAACTTTTGATGTTTGATTGTTTGGTTAAAGTACAGTACTTTGTCTTGGAGTAATTGACATTGTTTGATGTTTGATTAAAGTACAGTACTTTGTCTTGGAGTAATTGACATTATTCTTGAAACATTTTTTTTTTTTTTTTAACCTGCAAATAGGGAGCTGTTTTTCCTTTAATGGTGCTTATCTGACTTGCGAGATTTATATTCATTCAGGTTTTTCAGAAATTCATATTACCTTCATTTTATTGGGGAAAACTTTTTTCCTTTCATAGATGTTGATTTTTTAGGCATCCTTTCCCAAAGTCCTTTAGAAATAGAAATAATCCCCCCCCCCCCCCCACTTAGAGGAAGAGATGTTATTTTGTCCTTTAAGGACTGGAAATACAATTTTTAAAATAGAAAAAAAATCAGTGCTATCCTTAAAATAATTTGCTTTTACCTTTGAATAGTTTTTAAAACTGTGGTGTCACTTCTAAGTCCTATCTTTGCCATTAACTGCCTATTATCAGCAGCCTTAAAAGAAACATCTCATTATTTATTTGGTACAAAAATTTCACTTCTAAGTGAAATACACAAGCAAACCTTTTTATAACCCTGAATCCATACATCTTTAAAATAGAACACTTACACATTTTAAGTGTTCTTACTTTTTGAGTCAGTTTTTCAGCAATGTCAATTTCAGTTTAGTTAGGAGATGTCTTTGAGGCCTTCTGGTTGGGCATGTGTTTTGCATTCCCCTCACCACTTCCTTTATTGGGCTGTTTTAGGTGTCATAAAATGCTTTGCCCTTTACTATTGCCTTAAGGGCATTATCTCTCCATGAGTTAAGGTGGAGTAAGAGTACTAAGGAAGTGAAGTAAACAGTGAGTACAGCTCATCTCCTTTTATGGAAGAGTAATTTTGCAGGAAGAATTACTTTGTATACCACCCATTGAGAGAGCATTACAGAAGACGTCCCTTTTGGAATGTTGTAAAGGTGTGTTTTCTTCTGTTGATGAAATACACGTAGCCCTAACAAATTTGGCAGTCCTTCAGGCTCCGTATGTGGGCTGTTTTTAGTCATGAGGGAATAGAATGGATTGAGACAAGTAGATATCCTAGTAACAGTGAACCAGGCACAAGTCAGTCTGGGACACTCTGTCCCTGGTTCTAGAACTTTACAGTCTGATTGGGAATATTTGATCATCCTAAATTATACAACATGCACTTCCTATGAATGCATATGCATATATGTTTTACATATTTCACATAGACACTTGTATATGAATGATAAAATATCATGTAAATGAGGAACTCAGTCTACGAGTTTGACTATCAGTTAAAATTTATTTTATGATTTTGGTTATAATATCCTTATTAATGAGATGTAGAATATCAAGAATATTGACTAGCATCTGATAACACCTTTTAAACCAAATACATATTTTATCTAAAAATTAAAGTTTAATACCTATAAAATATTCAAATAATATAGAAGTCTATACAATTTAAAGTAAAATTTCCTTAGCCTTGTCTAGGCTCCTTCTGAGGTATAATCTTTCCAGCATTTTACTCATCATTTCTGTGCTCTGATACATACCAGTGTCCCCCACAAATATGTTGTTCTCAACTTTCCTTTTCTTCTTTAGATAAATACATCATGGTTATCTTTTGAGGTCAGTATATATAGGCATTTATCATCAATATATGTAATTTATGACTTTGTAAGTTATTGACTTTGTAATTATTCTTTACATCCAGAGGGTTTGAAAAAAATTAATGCTTATTTATTTTTTTGACCAATGTTTATGTGGCTGTTAATAACAGAAAAAATCAGATGTAAAGTGTGGGTAATCTTATTAATGACTGTTATGATGACTTACTTGCAAATTTATTTAAAACTAATAAACAATTTGAAAATTACCTAAACATCTGTTAACAGTGACTAAAATATTATACTCTTTATGAATATGTTTCTACATACTTGATTCTGTGTAAAATAATATTCAGATGATTTTAGATTGTATTTTAAATCTTTGAAACCTTGACATCTGCAAAAATACTTTCCACTCAGTTTTTCTCAAAATTAAAAATATTTAATACAATCTTATGTCAATTAACCTCAATAAAAATGTTTATTTGAAGATTTATAGGTAAAATAGCTACAATTATAATCCCATATACTACATTTATTTATTCATAGTACTTGTAATTCTTGATCACATCCTGCCATACAACTATGGATGAAGAACTGGTGAGATAACTCAAAGGAGTAGAAGGTCAAATTTATTTGGAGTATTGCATGTATTTCTAAAATTTCTCTTTAGTTTGATATTTATATTTTATGCAGGATGATATTAAAATAATCTGATGATTCTAATAATTGCGCAAATAATTGTGCCAGGAGAGAAACTAATTTAGGATTTAAGAAATGTGGCTAGTCAGCTAATCAGGATTCAATAAAGTAAATGATTCTTTAGACTACTGTTTTAATAAATAGCAATGTTGCAGTGTTAAGTAATTCAATAAATTAATTTGGGGTCTACCCAGAAGAAGGTAGGAGTAGAGTCTTAATATGCCTTTCAGTTCCGTGACTGATTCTTTTTGTACTATATGTGAATATGAATTTTTTGCTCTAATATTAAATGACTGTATGCCATTGCTTTTTATATAACTTTGTCAAAAGTTTATTCTTCATCTCTGTTACAAAGCATCATTGATCTGTTCCCAGTGGGAATTTTTATGTGCCATTATGAACCTTGTTTGTGTTCACCAACACTGTGTTCACTAAATCATATATTGATTTAAGGGTGTGGCCACTTTCTCATTGTGGAAAAAATGCAATGATCATCACCTTATTCAGAACAAAAGCCAGAAATTGATTCTGGCTGCTGACAGGATTGATTTAACCAGCCTCTAGCATTTGTACTTGAGACTAGAAACTTTACCCTCTTCCAAGGTCTTGAGCTGGTGTTTGATTAAATAATTTTCCTTGCATAATTCTGAACTCCTGACTGATTACTTTTATCTGGTATTTTATTTTATTTATTTATTTAAATTTTTAAATGTTTATTTTTTTGAGAGAGAGAGAGAGAGCGTGTGTGCACAAGCAGGGGAGGGACAGAGAGAAAGGGAAACACAGAATCTGAAACAGGCTCCGGGCTCTGAGCTGTCAGCACAGAGCCCGATGCGGGGCTTGAACCTATGAACTGTGAGATCATGACCTGAGATGAAGTCGGACGCTTAATTGATTGAGCCACCTAGGCGCCCCAACTGGTATTTTAGAGTTAATATTATCATATTATGGAAACTTTTACTATTGCTAGCTCACATTTAAATCTTGGAACAATTTCCCTTTTTTTTTGGACTGAGAACAAATTGGATATTGAATAATCCCGTTGGAATGTATCTTCAGTGTCTGGCTAACTTGCAGAATACATCACTTGCATATTATATTGCTTGTTCTTTATGTCTTCGGAAGTTTTCGGTGACAACTAAGGTTCATGACCCTTACAACTGCGATGTGGAAACTGTGCCTTATTTTTCATAGCATCAGTAAGATGAATTGTCCGTTTCATCATCTCCATCTCATTTAAGTTAGAGTTTTCTTGTGCTGGAATCAGATAAAGGAAGGAATGTTGTTTTTATAATAAGATAGAGATCTTCAATTTATTTTTAAAAATGGTCCTTTTGAAATAATTACATAATTGTCAATATTGATATTCTTTTTTTCAGCTAAGATTCTGAACTAATTCCAGAAGAACCTCTTAGATTTAAGAATTACTTTTTCTCATTTTACATTAAGAGACAATAGAGACAAATCAAATTTATGAAGCAAAATCTTGTATATATATTTTCTAGCTTGAAAGAAGACTATAGATTTCTATTATAATATAGTGTGTTGGAATTAAGTGATTTTCTTGTGTGAATTTGGTTTCTTACCTAGCAGAAGTTTAATTCATTTTTGATGAATTACAAACAGTATTCAAATACATTTTTCAGTTTCCGTGATGAAAATCAAACGAAAAAAATCTTATAATCCTAGTAGGAATTATTAAATACTACGAAAAAGTATATTTTCTGTATGTACAAATGTTTATTTTTAAAATACAGAAATGGAATCATTTATATATTTTATAGCCCAAATATTTAGCTTCTCTGATGTATAACTGGCATACAGTACACTCCTCATATTTGAAATGTACACTTTGATAACTTTGGGTATATCTGTATACCCACGAAATTATCACCACAATCAAGAGAGCAGACATATATCCATCACCCCCCACAATTTCCTGGGAGCTCTTTGTAACCCCTTCCTACTACTTTTCTTCCTTTCTTCATCCCAGGCAACCATTGATCTGTTTTCTGACACTATAGATTAGTTTTCATGTTTTAGAATATTATATAAATGGAACCATAACAACATGTACTCAGTTTTTTGTGGGTTTTTTGGTCTGAATTTTTTTCACTCAACATAATTGTTTCAGGATTCATACATGTTGTAGCTAACAATAGTCCCTTCTCCCTTTTTTTTTTTTTAATGTTTATTTTTGAGAGAGAGAGAGTGCACACATGTGCACATAAGCAGAGGAGCGGCTGAGAGAGATGGACAGAGGATCCAAAGCAGGCTCTGTGCTGACAGCATGAGTGCCCGATGCGGGACTCGAACTCACAAACCTGCTCCATCATGACCTGAGTGGCAGTAGGACACCTAACTGATTGAGCCATCCTGGTGCCCCAGTCCATTCCCTTTTATTACTGAGTAGTATTCCTTTGTATAGATACAGCACATTTATTTATTCATTTGTTAATGGACATTTGAGTTGTTTCCCATTTTTGGCTGTTAACAAAGAAAGCTTCAGTGAGTTCATACATAAGTCTTTGTAGGGACATGGGCTTTCATTTCTCTGGGTTAAAAACCTAGGAGTGAAATTGTTGAGTTACACAGAAGGTATACGTTTAACCTTTTAAGACATTGCCAGTTTTCCAAAGTAGTTGTAAAACTTTACATTTCCATTAGCACTGTATAAGAGTGCCAGTTCCTAGACACCTTCATCAACACTTGGTGTGGTCAGTATTTTTAATTTTAGTCATTCTATATAGGTATGCAGGGTACCTTTTAATAAAATCAAGATCCTTAGGGTTTTCAGCATGGTGGATACACTGATCAGTTTTTTTTTTTTAATTCAAAATTGTGTGAAATTCACACAACAAAATTAACCATTTTAAAGTCAACAATTCAGTGGCATTTTAGTACACTCACAGCGTTGTATAACCAGCATCTCTTTTCAGAACATTTCATGACACCCAGAGGAAACCCCATTAAGCAGTTAGTCCCCATTGCCCTTTGCCTCCAGCCCTTGGCAACTAACAGTCTGCTTTCTGTCTCTTGCATTTACCTGTTCTGAATATTTCATATGAATGAAATCATACAATGTGTCACCTTTTTTGTCTGGTTTCTTGAACTTACAGTGTTTTTGAGGTTCGTCCATGTTGTGACAGATATCAGTACTTCATTCCATTTTATTGCAGAACAATATTCTGTTATGGATATATCACATGTTATTTATCCATTCATTAGCTGATGGACATTTAGGTTGTTTCTATAATTTGGCTTATTGTGAATCTTGTTGCTATGAACTTTCATGTACAGATTTTTGTATGCAAGTATGTTTTCATTGCTTTGGGTAAATACCTATGAGTAGAATAATTACTGGGTCATATGGTAATTTTTCGTTAAACATTTGAGGAACTATGAGACTGTTTTTCAGAGTGACTGTACCATTTTAATTCCCATCAGCAGTGTTATGAGGTTCCCACTCTTCTCCACATTTTTGCCAACACTTGTTATTGTTTGTGGTTATCTTAGTGGATATGGAGTGGTATCATTCTTGTTTTGCTTTGCATTTTCCTGATGACTACTGATATTGAGCATCATTTTATGTGCTTATTGGATATTTGTGTGTCTTTAGAGAAATGTCTATTTAGATACTTTACTCATTTAAAAAGTGGGATATTTGTCTTTTTATTGCTAATGAGATTTTTTTTTTTTAAACATGTATTCCAGAGACAAGTCCCTTATCACATACATGATTTGCAAATATTTTCTCCCATTCGGTGGGTGAAATTTTTTTTCACTTATTCTTTGAACCACAAAAGTTTTTAATTTTGATGAAGTTCAGTTCTGTTTTGTTTTTTTTTTTCCTTTTTTGCTTGTGCTTTAGGTGTCATATCTAAAAAGGTTTTGCCAAACTCAAAGTCTTGAAGACTTACTCCTACATTTTCTTGTAAGAGCTTTATAGTTGTAGCTAATATATTTAAATTAATTCATTGATTCATTGATAAATTGATTCATTTAAATTAATTTTCATGCATGGTGTAAGGAAGAGGTCCATTTTCATTCTTTTGCATGTCGATATCCAGTTGTAGAAAACCACCTTTTGCTTTTAATTTCCCTAATGCCCAATGATGTTGAGCATCTCTTTTTCTTTTTTAGTTAAACATTTTTTTCCAGCTTTACTGAGAAATAATTGACATATAACATTGAATAAGATACGCAATATATATTAGGTATACATGTATATATTGTGAAAGGGTCACTAACTAAAGTTAGTTAACATCACTCACGTAATATTTGTGTGTGTGTGGTGAAAACATTTAAGATCTACTTTCTTAGCATCTTTCAAGTATATAATATCATATTGTTAACTATAGTCATTATGGTATGTTTGGATCCCTATAACCTATTCATCTTATAACTGGATTGAGCATATTTCACTTGCCTTTTTGCCACCTGTGTATTTTCTTTACTGATGTGTCTTCTCCTACTTTTTCACTTAATATTCCATGGACTCAAATTTGACTGTATAGATCATATATTTATTGACATAGAAAGAGATCTCATTTCATGGTCCTTTCATCACTGAATAGTATTTAATTTCATGATGTATTATAATTTTTACACTCCATACCATAAAGATAATCATTTCCTGCTAAACACACTGCTGTTCTAAACATCCTGTACTCTTATTTGGTTAAGAGTGAGGACTTAGAGGTCTATTAACTGGAACCAAGAGTTTATGTAATTTTAAGGTTTTGATAATTACAGCCAAATTGTCCTCAAGAAAGATTATTCTCCAATAGTGGGAGCATTTGAAAGGGTCAGAAAAACCTTTAGAAGTATGCATTGTTCGTAGAATATTGTAATCTGCCTTCTCATTCTACACAGGATCTTGACTGGGTCACATTATTTTTTGACTAACTTTCATGTCTCCAGGTCTTTGTAGCTTTTTTCTCCCTCTGATACATGTTTCTTATGTATTGTTAAGGCTTTTATAGCAACATTTCCTTGTGCTTTTCTGCTCTGTATACCTGGAAATTCCCATACATCTTCTAAGACTGAATCCAGTGTGATTTTCTTCATGTGAAATCTTTCTCAGTTTCAGCCGTGGCATATGAGTTCATCCTAAGGATGTACTATAATTTATATATTTGTTTTTGAATTCTAGGACCTACCACTATGCCTGGCACTGTGCCTGATTTTCCTCAATACTGACTAGTTAAATTATGCTTGGATCAAATCAGGTTTCTTGTCTGTATTATAGTCTATAGTATATCTTTAATGTTAATTCTGTATTCAACTTGAAAAGCTTATTGATATGACATATCCCTAACTGTTAGCATTACTCTAAAGATACTGTTTTTTTTAATGTTTATTTATTTTTTTGAGAGAGAGAGACAGAGTTTGAGTGGGGTAGGGGCAGAGAGAGACACACACCCAGAATCCGAAGCTCTGAGCTGTCAGCACAGAGCCTAACGTGGGGCTTGAACTCACGAACTGTGAGATCATGACCTGAGCCGAAGTCAGACGCTTAAATGACTAAGTCACCCAGGCGCCTGATACTACTTATTTTTGAAATGTCGATAAATAACATCAACACATATATTAACATAATTTTTTCTTTATTTCAGCATTTTGTTATCTCAAATGACATAATTGTACAAGCATGGTCTTGTTTTACTGTATAGGTTTACAGAGTAAAATAGTGAAACTTTAGCTGAAGATTTTTCTTAAGATTTTCTATTAAGTCATAGTAACCTATAAATATGATTTAATTAAGATTGTCTTATAAATCGACCTCAACAAGATATTCTATTAGGGAGCATGGCAAAAATTAAAATGGAGCCTAATTATTTTTTTTTTTAAAGTCTTAGCATTATACGTATTTGTCCATCTTTTTCTGGACTTACAAATTTGTCCATCAGGCAGTGAAAACAATTTCCATGTAACCAACTGTCTAGGAAATTTAAAAAACTTAGAAACTTTTGAATATTAAATTTAACTACTAAGTAAATGTGTTATGTGCCTCGTAGGTAAAAACGGGAATGACAGTTCTATTGCCAGTAATTGAATTCTTATGGAAGTGTTATTGAATTGATGAATATGTAAGAGGACATTTTTATGGAGATCAGTACAAGCTGTTTTCCAAATAAAGTCTGGGGAAATGTTTTATTTTTGCAACTTGAACAGCATTAATGCAGCAAGTTGAATTATTTCGGGCCTGCTTTGCCAGCACACTGATAACCAGAACATGTCTGGACTGATAGTTTGCCAGATGCACATTTGACCTAATGAAGAAGAGACCAACCTGCCACTCATTGCCAATTTCAGGTTCCATTTGACTTAATCCTAAAAACTAGAGCAAAAATAGATATCAGCCTAAAAATTCAGTTAATTCTAGAAAAATCAGATTTATCTAAAATTATATGTCTCATTTTAATGTAGTTCCTCAGTATATTTCCATTATGGTAGTAAATAAAAAGGCATTAAGTTCGCGTCTTTCTGATTTCAGAAGACTTATGTCCAGCAGGTGTGTCACCTTCAAGCTCACAACAAGTGAGTGAATTGTGACTTAAGAATTGTTTAAGACTATACTCTGGTGTAGGTTTTTTTTTTTTTAAGACTTTTATTTACGATCATTGTCATATGTAATATTTCTCTCAAAAGAAGTCACTGTTGATGGATTAAATGAATTAACACTTTTCTGGGTGTTTTTGTATTCCTAGTGATCCTGCTGAGGATTATGAGGGCATGTCTTAACAATAATATATTTACTGTCAATAAAATCTTTCTGCTTAGTATTTTAAAATTGAGAAGATAGGGGCGCCTGGGTGGCTCAGTCGGTTAAGTGGCCGACTTCGGCTCAGGTCATGATCTCGCGGTCCGTGAGTTCGAGCCCCGCATGGGGTTCTGTGCTGACAGCTCAGAGCCTGGAGCCTGTTTCAGATTCTGTGTCTCCCTCTCTCTGCCCCTCCCCCGTTCATGCTCTGTCTCTCTCTGTCTCAAAAATAAATAAACGTTAAAAAAAAAATTTGAGAAGATAATTGATTTTTTTAATCCTATTAGTAATCCTACTAGTAATGACTACTTTTTATTTAAAGAAGTGAAAATAATAATGCAGACACATAATATCAGTATTGTTATAGAGGTAAAAAAAGGAAAAAAACAGGAACAACTTACACCTAGTGGACCCTATACACCATGATATGTTGATGATAGAAATGTGGTTACCGGTTGTATGAAGCAAAATTCATATTGGAAAGATAAAATTGACTGTGATCATCTCTCATGTTCCTATCTGAAAGATAAAGTGGGAATTATTAGTGAATTGTCTTAGTGAATAATTCTGGAGTTCAGACTTAAAGCTTGTTTGTAGTGCAGCTCGTGTGTGCATATCATCACAAAGATTTATGTAGAGATCATGAAAGAGCTTAATTTAATAAGATGGGAATCTGTTTTGTGTTAACTGCTGCAACGCAGAAGAATGTGTATCCAGTGTGCCACTCTCCAGTTTGAAATCAGAAGGTTTTGGGCCACTGTTAGCCACCAGAGCTTTTACTCTGGGAGACTGCCAGACTGCAGTGTAGCTTCATGCTCTGAGGGAGATACAATCCTAAAGGAAAAACTACATTGTTATATCTGTTATTAGAGAATCCTTCTTGGAAAACTAAAAGAATTGTTTAGCTACTGCTTAGCTAAATAAACATGGGATGTTCAGCCAGTAATTCAAATGAAGAGTGATCAGGGCTTTGAGGTCAGGGCTGAGCCTTGAGAAACCAAATGTGTGTGCTTTAAAAAGAGGATTCATTTGGACTGTACCTGCAGAAAGATTTTGGTGTTAACATTTCTTACTCAAAATCAGTGGCTAAATTTAAAATTTGGGCACCCCCAGGAGTCTTTTGCTCATGTTGAAAAATGAAAATTAAATACATATAACAGTTACTTTTGTGTTTTCATACATATGCATTTTTCGCTATTGTAATGATGTATCTCCAGCTTAGCATCTTCACACGTACTGATTTTTTTGCCATTTTTTTCTACTTGGCTAATGCTTGGACTTTCTGAGTCTCCCAGTTGACCTATAGACTGGATTAGATACTCATATTTTTTTCACATTATACCTTGCATTAAAGAAAGGTAGTACAGGGGCGCCTGGGTGGCTTGGTTGGTTAAGTGTCCGACTTCGGCTCAGGTCATGATCTCACGGTTCGTGAGTTCGAGCCCCGCGTCGGGCTCTGTGCTGACCGCTCAGGGCTTGGAGCCTGTTTCAGATTCTGTGTCTCCCTCTCTCTCTGCCCCTCCCCTGTTCATGCTCTGTCTCTCTCTGTCTCAAAAATAAATAAATGTTAAAAAAATTAAAAAAAAAAGGTAGTACATTTATGAGAATTGTATCTGAGTGCTGTAATTTTGCTAATGATTTAGTCCGTCAGATTCCTATACTAATTTCACAAAAGCAGAGCCTCCATTTTTCTTGTTCACCGTGTATTGCCTGTTTCTCGGTGCCTTCTTGGTGAGTAATAAATAGATAGGTACAGAATGAATGAGTGTATGGATGTGTAAGAAAAGGAATGGGAAGGAAACTGAGGTAGGAGGAAGGATATCTGAATAATATGAGAAATTTTGAAGGTTTTTTTCCTCTTTGGCCATGTTTGGAAATAGATTTTTCAATCGGTAATGTGTGACTCTTCACAAAGTAATTATGTTTTTGATTAAAGCTGTCTTCGCTTTATTATGTGACTTTGTAATTTAAGTGTCTGATATTTTGTTCTTCTTTAGCAGACAGCTCAAATGATAGGTGTAAGCTGTTAATGGTATAAATACAGGGAGAAGAAGCTTTCCCCATAGGTTTAAAAAAAAAAAAAAGAATATATTTAAACTTAAAAAAAAAAAAAAAGAAAACAGCTTACCCATTTCTCCAGGCCCCCCACCCCCACCTCTGGCAATCACCAAACAATTCTCTGTGTCTATGAGCTTGTTTGTTTTTTGTGTTTTTTTGTTTTTGGATTCCACACATAAGAAAGATCTCATATGGTATTTCTTTTTCTCTTTCTGACTTATTTTTATTTCACTTAACATAATGCCTTGAGGTCCATCTTGCTGTTGCAAATGGCGAGATTTCATTCTTTATTATAGCTCAGTAATATTACATTATATAATTGACCCTTGAACAAGGTAGCTTTGAAGTACATAGATCCATTTATTATGCATAGATTTTTTGCAGTACTGTAAATGTATTTTCCTTATGATTTTCTTAATCGTGTTTTATTTTCTCTAGCTTACTTTATTGTAAGAATACAGTATGTAACATATGAAATATGTGTTAATGGACTGAGCGCCTGTGCGTTCAAGCAGGGGAGGAGCAGAGGGAGAGAATCTTAAGCAGGCTCCACACACGGTACAGAGTGGGGCTCATTCTCACGACTGTGAGATCATGACCTGAGCGGAAATCAAGAGTTAGATGCTTAACCTACTGAGCCACCCAAACACCCCACTAACAGATAAGGTTTTGAGGAGTCAAAAGTTAGATGCAGATTTGCAACTGTGCGAGGGGTCAACGTCCCTAACCCTGGTATTACTTAAGGGTCAACTGTAAATATATTTGTATACATGTACATATAAAATTTCTTGTTCATTCACTCATTGATTAACACTTAGGTTGTTTCTGTATCTTGGCTTTTGCAAATAATGCAGTGAACATGGGGGTGCATACATCTTTTTGAGTTAGTGTTTTTGTTTGTTTGGGATAAATACTCAGAAGTGGAATTTCTGCATCATGTGGTAGTTCTATTTTTAATTTTTTGAAGAACCTCCATACTGTTTTCCACAGTGGCTACACCAGTTTACATTCCCATTAACAGTGCATGAAGTTTCCTTTTTCTTCACATCCTTGCCAACACTAAACTTCTTGTCTTTTTGATAATAGGTATTCTAACACATGTGAGATGATCTCTCATTGTAGTTTTGATTTGTATTTCCCTATGATTCATCATGTTGAACATCTTTTCCTGTAACTGCTTGCCATCTGTATGTATTCTTTGGTAAAATGTCTATTCAGATCATCTGCCATGATTTTAATTGCTTTTTTTTTTTGCTATTCAGTTATATGAGGGTTTTTTTTTATTTATTAGCACCTTATCATATACATGATTTGCAAATATTTTCTCCCATTTAGTAGGCTATTTTTTCATTTTGTTGATGGTCTACTTTGTTGTGCAGAAGCTCTTTGGTGTGATGCAGTCCCAGTTGTTTACCTTTGCTTCTGTTGATTTTGCTTTTGGTGTTAGGTTTTTGTTTTTGTCTTTGTTTAATGCAAGCGGGGGAGGGGCAGAGAGAGGGAGACACAGAATCCAAAGGAGGCTCCGCGCTGTCAGCACAGAGTCCAACTTGGGGCCCGAACTCAAGGAACTACAAGATTGTGACCTGAGCCGAAGTCAGATGCTTAACTATTGAGTCACCCAGGTACTCTTAGTGTTATATTTTAAAACAAAGTTATCACCAAGGCTTATATCAAGGAGCTTAGTGCCTATGTTTTTGTATAGGAGTTTTGTGGTTTCAAGTCTTATATTCAAGTCTTTAATTAATTTTGAGTTAATTTTTGTGTATGCTATAAGATAGTGGTCAAGTTTTATTATTTTGTATATGGCTGTCCAGTTTTCTCAATACTGTTTATTGAAGAGACTGTCTTGTCCCCATTGTATATTCTTGGCTCCTTTGTCATAAATTAATTGACCATATATGTGTGGGTTTATTTCTGGACTCTCTGTTCTCTTGATTTGTGTGTCTGTTCTTAATGCTGGTAACCATACTGTTTAAATTACTGTAGCTGTGTAATATAGTTTGAAATCAGAGCATGTGATGCCTCCAGTTTGTTCTTCTGTCTCAAGATTGCTTTGGCTATTTGGGTTTTTTTGTGGTTCCATACAAATTTTAGGATTAGCTGGGGCGCCTGGGTGGCGGAGTCGGTTAAGCGTCCGACTTCAGCCAGGTCACGATCTCGCGGTCCGTGTGTTCGAGCCCCGCGTCGGGCTCTGGGCTGATGGCTCAGAGCCTGGAGCCTGTTTCCGATTCTGTGTCTCCCTCTCTCTCTGCCCCTTGCCCGTTCATGCTCTGTCTCTCTCTGTCCCAAAAATAAATAAACGTTGAAAAAAAAAATTTCAAATTTTAGGATTAGTTGTTTTAGGATTATTTCTTTAAAAACTGTCCTTAAAATTTTGATAGGGACTGCATTAAATTATTACCTGTATTTATTTGTTTTTCAATTTATTTGTTTTTCAATTTCTTTAATCAGTGTCTTGTCATTTTCAATATACAGGTCTTTACCAATACTTGGTTAAATTTATTCCTAGGTATTTTATTCTTTGTGAGTAATTGTAAAGGATTGTTTTCTTCTCTCTGTGGTTCACTATTTGTGTATAGAAATACATCAGATGTTTTGCATTGATTTTGTATCCTGCAACTTTACAGAATTCTTTTACTAGTTATAAGACTTTTTTGATGATACCTTTCGTGTTTTCTATATATAAATCATGTGATCTGCCAGTAGTGACAGGTTTTTAAAATATTTATTTAACTTTGAGATAGATAGAATATGAGTATGTGCATGCATGTGAGTGGGGCAGGGGCACAGAGAGAAGGAAAGAGAAAACCCCCAGCAGGCTCCACACTGTCAGCACAGAGCCCACTGTGAACTCATGACCTGAGCTAAAATCAGGAGTCTGATGTTCAACTGGCTGAGCCACCCAGGCATCCCTGAATAGTGATAGTTTTATTTTTTTATTCCCAATTTGGATACCTTTTATTTATTTATTTTTTCTTGCCTAATTGCTTTGGTTAGGACTTCCAATACTCTTTTGAATAAAAGTGGTGAGAATGGGCATCCTTACATTGTTTCTCATTTTAGAGGAAAAGTTTTCAGCTTTTTACTTTTGAGTACACCGTTAGCTGTAGGCTGGTCGTAGATGGCTTTTATTATGTTGAGGTATGTTCCCTCTATACTCACTTTGTTGAGAGTCACCATAAATGGATGTTCGTTTTTGTCAAATGCCTGTTCTGCATCTATTGTGATGATCATATGATTTTTATTATTCATTTTGTTAATGTAGTATATCACATTGATTTATATATGTTGAACCATCCTTGCATCCCTGGAATAAATTCTTACTTGATCATGGTGTATGATCCTTTTAATGTATTGATTTTGATTTACTAATATTTTGTTGAGGATTTTTACACACTGTGTGTTTTCTTGTGGCATCCTTGTCTGGTTTGGGTATCCAGGTAATGCTGGTCTCATGAAATAAGTTTGGGAGCATTCCCTCCTCTTCTGTTTTTTGGAGTAGTTTGAGAAAAATTGGTATCAATTTTTTCTTGAATGTTTGGTAGATTTTTACCAGTGAAGCTGTCTGGTTTTGGAAATTTGTTAGTTGGGTGTTTTTGATTATTGATTCAGTCTCCTTACTAGTAATTGGTCTGTTCAGATTTTGTTTCATCATGATTCACTCTTGGTAGGTTGTATGCTTTTTAGGAATTTATCCATTTCTTCTTGTTTGTTAAACTTGTTGGCATGTAATTGTTCGTAGTAGTCTCTTATGATCCTTTGTTATTTCTGTGGTATCAGTTGTAATGCCTCCTTTTTCATTTCTGATTTTATTTGAGCCCATAGGTTTTCATTGCAAATTATTTTATGGAATTCTTTTTTTGAAAAATTTTTAAATGTTTATTTAATTTTGACGGGGGGGGGGGGGGGGGAGGGAAGGAGGGAGGGAGCAGGGAAAGAACAGAGAGAGGGAGACACAGAATCCAAAGCAGGCTCCAGGCTCTGAGTTGTCAGCACAGAGCCCAATGTGGGGCTTAAACTCATGAACTATGAGATCATGACCTGAGTCAAAGTTGGACACTTAATTGACTGAGCCACCCAGGCGCCCCTATTTTATGGAATTCTTTAGGGCTGGGCATTGTTTCCTACTTTTAGTAGATAAAAGGAGTTCTCTGCTCATATGAATGAAAGCTCGAACACTTTAAAAATAATTTGAAATATGATTGACTAAGTCAAATTTTGCCAAGATATCCCTCATGTTAATAGATATTTCTGGAAGAAGTGAGTCCTTCTCTGTAGAAGACATTATGGTCAGGAGGCATGTAAATAATTCTCTTTTTTTCCTGGTATGACCACAGCTCTTTATTCAGTTACAGGAGTTGAAATATAAGATGGAAGAAAAAAAGTGTATTTTCTCTTTCCCTTTCTTGAGAGTAAACTTAAACTTTAATTCATTTATTTTATTTATCTAGTGAATAAGTCATACATTTCAAGTCCTAAGGTTCAGGTAAGAAACTGTAACAAACATGTAGAGTAAGTAATCTCTATGTTACTTGGTATGCTGTGTGTTCAGTTTCAAATGAGTAACCTTTTACCTGTTTCTTCTATGTGCCCAGCCTCTGTATCAGTGACCATGGTTAATAATTATTTGAGTATCCTTTTTATGCATGTAGAGAGACAGCTGTGAATTTGTGTTTATTTTTCCCCTTTTCCTATACAAATCGCAGCATTTTGTGCCTACTCTTCTCTGCCTTGCTTGTTTTTGGTAACTTAATCTGTGCTTATCTATAGATCTTGCCTTGTCATTACTTAGAAGCTTGTTTATTGTTTTCAGCTTTATTGAGGTATAATTGACAGATAATTCCTGGGTTTTTGTTTGTTTGTTTGTTTTATAATTACAGAGAATTTCACTGTTTAGATCTCTCATAACTTACTTTTACCAACAGTGCTACATACAGTCAGTTCTGTTATTATGTTTGTTCTGAATACGTGAATTTGTTCCAACACTGTTAATAATGTCAGGGAACAATTTGAACATAATGTGAATTCTGCATTTGCTTATGTGTGATTTAGTCTGGGAGAAAAACCAGGAGAACATAGAAAACAGGACCCAGCTGAAGTGAGCTGCTTAGGAATATGCAAAACACACATACTGTAAACATTTTCTTAATTCATTGAATGTGTTATGAGCTACCTCCATCCACATCTGGTGTTATAACTTAATTTTCGATTTCAGATAACCCTTTCTCTCATGTCTCAATAACCAACTCATAGGGCTATAGCCCATTTCTAGCAAACTTCTGATCTCTTTCAAGGTAAAATCCTAGAGTGCTGTGCCCTTAATCCTGTTTCTCCCTTAATCCATATTTTCTCCATAAACCATATTTTTTTTTTCATGAGGTTCTTATGGCATGATTTTGCATAGCACAGAGTTTTTTTGGAGCACATGTTATACTGTACCAGAACCGCTTGTACATGATTTTACTCATGTGTGAAGATACTTGTAGGACAATTTCCAGAGGTGGACTTGCTGCATCAAAAAGCATATATACATTTGTAATTTTTTAAAAAATATAATTTATTGTCAGATTGGTTTCCATACAACACCCAGTGCTCATCCCAACAGGTGCCTTCCTCAATGCCCATCACCCACTTTCCCCTCCCCCACCCCCATCAACCCTCAGTTTGTTCTCAGTATTTAAGAGTCTCTTATGATTTGCCTCCTTCCCTCTTTTTTTTTTTTTCCCCTTCCTCTCCCCCATGGTCTTCTGTTAAGTTTCTCAAGATCCACATATGAGTGAAAACATATGGTATCTGTCTTTCTCTGCCTGACTTAATTTCACTCGGCATAATACCCTCCAGTTCATCCACTGCTGCAAATGGCAGGATTTCATTCATTCTCATTGCCGAGTAGTAGTCCATAGAATACAGTGAGACACATTTGTAATTTTAATATACATTGCCAGATTGCCCGCCAGTAATGTATGAAAGCGCCTATCTCCCGACATTCTTGCAGCAAAAGTTATCACATTTATAGTTTAGTTCTTTGATAGGTGAAAAATAATGTTTATATGCTTTTCATAACTGTATGTATTTTCTTTGTGGGGCAAACTCTTTTAATATAAAAGCTTTGTACGTGGCAGGGGATTTTTAAAAAATGATTATTACTTTGACAGTGGTGACTGTTCATACCTAAATAACTCAAAGTTAAATTTTTTTTCTGAAAAAGTCACTATGCCTATCAGCAAAAGCAGCTTCTTTCAGAGCATCTAAACCTTCTAATAGTATTAGAAAAGTTGTGAATTTTATTAACATCCTTGAATTCTGACATCAATTTTTAGCCAAAGGGACATGTGTAAACACAGTAAGCATTTTGATATATACCCATAATATCCATCTTCAGGAAATTTTACATTAGTTGTGCATACATTTTTTATTTTTTACACTGGGGAATTGAAAGCTGTGTAAAGAAAGGAAGGAGAATATAAGAAAGTGTAAAAAAAAGGCAGAAAAGATGTTTTTGAGTATTCATGCATTTATATATCATAAGTTACAGCAATTGAAATGATAAATATTTTTTAAATTCATCCTACTAATTAAAAAAAATTAACACTTATTCACTTTTTGAGAGACAGAGAGTGTGAGCAGGGCAGGGGCAGAGAGAGAGGGAGACACAGAATCTGAAGCAAGCTCCAGGCTCTGAGCTGTCAGCACAGAGCCCGATTCAGGGCTTGAACTCACGAACCGTGAGATCATGATCTGAGCCAAAGTCGGACACTTACCTGACTGGGCCACGCAGGTGCCCCCCATTCTACTAATTTTTAAAATACAGAGTATAAGAAGGAAATTTTAAAAGTCGTCCGTAATCACTTTGTCCTATCCCTTCTGGTAATCCCTGTTGACACTTAGAAAAAAAAATATTTTTTCTAAGTTTCTAAAAGCTTTTGTAGCTCTTTCAAGTATATTTAGGACACAGAAAGTGGTGTTTGATGTTCTAATAACAGCGTTTTTCAAAGTGTTGTCCATAGAGCCGTCAGTTTGTGATAGTGTAAGTTAGAAATGGAAAGTGTTTAGAGGTTCTTAACATCAGTTCGACCCAGTAATTTCCAGTCTGTTGAATGTAATAATAAAAATTGTTGGCTTGGGGTGCCTGGGTAGCTCAGTAGGTTGATCGTCCGACTTAGGCCCAGGTCATGATCTCACTGTTTGTGAGTTGAAGCCCTGTATCAGGCTCTGCGCTGCAGCATGGAGCCTGCTTCGGATCTTCTGTCCCCCTGTCTCTCTGCCTCTCCCCTTCTTTCTCTCTCTCTCTCTCTCTCTCATAAATAAATATTAAAAAAAAATTGTTGCTGGGGCACCTGGGTGGCGCAGTCGGTTAAGTGTCCGACTTCAGCTCAGGTCACGATCTCGCGGTCCATGAGTTCGAGCCCCGCGTCAGGCTCTGGGCTGATGGCTCAGAGCCTGGAGCCTGTTTCCGATTCTGTGTCTTCCTCTCTCTCTGCCCCTCCCCCGTTCATGCTCTGTCTCTCTCTGTCCCAAAAATAAATAAACGTTAAAAAAAAATTAAAAAAAATTGTTGCTTATATTTTATATAGTTTTAGAATTAATTTTCTGATAATTTTTTTGATGTATTTTTGTTAAAAGTGTTACCCTGAAACAGATTGGAGATTTAAAGAGCAGGTCTTCACAGGTCTTTGAGCAGCTGTGCTCTTGGTTATTTCATTGATCAGTCCTATTTGAACTGGTCTTTTTCTTCTCTCAGTAGTCTCCCCAGAGAGGGGCTTCCATACCTCATTCATCAGGGATGTGCCAGGGAAGATCCTCCCACCAAAGTAAAAATGTTGGGAGGAAAGAGGGTAAAATATCTGATCTTGGAAGGTAGAAACTGTGGAGGGTGACCTCTTTTCTCCCCAGAGGAGCCTAGGAGTTGGATTTTGGATAAAACTAATTCAGTAGGAGAACTGTAGGGATTTTAAAATGAAGAAAGGAGATGTGAGGGGGTTCTGTCTTGTGCCACTTTCCCTTCCTTCCTTCAATTCCTTTTCCCTTTTTCTCTTTCCTCCTCCCTCTTCTCCCTCTGCTTTCTCTCTCTTTTTCTTTTTCGTCTGGATGGTTAGAAAGTTTGAGGATTTTTTTTTTTTTTTTAATTAATGTGATACTTGGATATGTGTGTTTCTCCTGGAAGGTGGATGAGGCTTAGTGAGAGTTAATTAGGGCGACGATTTAGAGTTAAGTTTTCAAGGCGAGTGATTTCCTTCCTGCTTTAGCCAGCCTTGTTTATCTAAGTAGGAGGAAAGATAGATGAAATTTAGGGAGTAAACTGTTCAAGAATAAAACATGTGCATTTGGCTGGAGAGTGAAATGTATTATCTCTGGAGGGAGAGTGGCAGAGACGTGCGGTGGGAGGGCAGCTCAGCTGGTGGTCACAAGATGGACTTTGGAATCACACTAACTGTGTTCCAGTCTCAGTGCTGTGACCTCCTAGGTTTTTGACCTTAGACTAGTAGCTGAAGCGGCCTGTGCCTTACTTTCCTCACTGATAAATTAGCAATGCTAGTACTTACCCTGCAGCATTTCGTGAGGTTAAATGAGTTAATACATGTAAAACATCTAACTCTCCAATGTTATTTGTCCTTTCTTCCTCTTTACTATTAGCAGCAAGCCTGCACCGGGTAGTGGGCTGAAATAGATATTTATGGATGTTGCCACTGGTGTAGGTACTAACCAGATATTTCATAGGATGGGCACATGATGAGGTTTCTTCCTTTCTAGTTTGCCATTTTGAAAGTGTTGTTGTTGTTTTTTAAATCAGCAAACAAGTTTGTAATAATGACTGATTGGAAATGGTAGATGTTACGTGTTTCTTAAATGATTTCCCATATCTCCATGGAACCATTAGTCACAAAAGGGGCATGGAAAGATTAATGCTATAGTGGCAAGACACCTTGGATTATATAGTCCAAACTGCTTCCCCACCCCGCCACTTTTTTCCCTTAAACAGCTTGTAGGAGCTCAGGACAGATGAGTTCAGTGATGGATGTAATTAGTTTTGCAAATAACTTTCTTCCGTGTTAATTCTGTATTTAAATTATTACTACAAAAATTCCTTATTGCAAAAGATTCCTTAACCTCTCTTAAGCCAGTGGAAGTTTAAATTGAGTAATATGGGTATTTTTCGCCCACCTCTCCCAAAATAATAGTTTTATAATAGCTTATCATCACTTAGGAGGAAGCTGTTTTTTGATGCTGCACCTTCACGTTGGTACAAGAATAGCTCTAACATTGTCCAGGTCATATGTGAATTTATTTTAGAGTTATGCCGGCTTTTTCCTCCTAGCTGTTTGTATCTGTCACTTGGCCACCAGAAGGAATTCTTTGGCTACCAGTTAAACCACCAATGTTCGATGTAGTCCTGTTTCAAAAGGCCCAAACATCTGATTATGTGTACCACCTTTGATACCTGAGACTGGCTTTTTATCTTTCAAACACTCAAGAGAAGTCATTTGAGCATCTAACTCCGGATCACTTGGAATTCTACACTTTTATATTCTCACTCTATTTTGCTTGTTTCTGTTACTATTAAACAGCAGGTTGTGATAACTTGATAAAACATTAAATTATTTAACCTGGAAGTTTTATATAGTAAATGCAGAATGATAGGGAAATTGACTGTGTTTAGTTAGCTCACACAGTATTTTTTTATTCCTGTTTGGAGTGATTACTGTTACATTTTTATGGGAAAATTTAAATATCCCTATGTGGAGGTGATTTACAGTACCCTGAATAAGAATTCTATCTGGCCTAAGAGTCCTCCTTCTGTCTTATTTCTTCCATTTACCAGTATCATCACAGTTTAACAGAAAGTTTAGTGTGTTTATTATTTATTAATGATAAAATAATAAAAATCTAGGTTCTCTGAACTCTAGCTAGATTGAAACTCGTATTTCATTTTATGGCATTTACCTAAGTAAAGCAAAAATATTTGTAGTCTGATTGAACTAACTATGATATGTAATGAAAATCAGAACTTCATGGTATTATTTTCATGGAGAAAGACCATTTACTATGTGTAACTAAAATTGTGTAATGAATGATACTCTTGTGTCTGATTGTTTACTCACCAATAATTTATTGAATACTCTTTTTCATTTTCAGATTCATATATCCTATATAGTGCCCATGGCACATGGCTGCCTGCCTTCTGCTTAGACATACCCAGAAATAGGAATCTCATTACTTTGCAAGGAAAACATTTTGTTTCTGGAATGTTCTGAATGTTTTCAAGTTCTTAACTGTTCTGAGAAAAGAAATCTTTCTTTCTTGAACTTGTACCCAAGGGCCCTAGTTCCTGCTCAGAGGATTATTAGATTCCTGTGGGTCCTCACTAAGCTTTCTAAATCAGAATCTCTTGTAATGAGTCTCCATAGTCTGTACTTACATAAAAAGTTCCCCGCAAGATTTTGATCAGCCAAGTGTGGGAATCACTGCTTTGTAAAACACAGTAATTATATACTGTCTTTTCAACACCATCTATTTTTAATTAGTAATTCCTTGTATGATGTACCTTTTGGGTCTTTCACTGTTCTAATTGTGGTTGTTTTTCTGGTACTGAATTACACCTAATATTCCTGATATGACCTAAACATATAGAATACAGCGGAACTAACACTTTTCCTAATGTGAATAGTGCTTTTTTTGTTTGTTTTGTTTTGTTTTAAGTGCAGCCTAAGACTGTAGTGCTACTTAAAAATAATTTAAGGGGGTGCCTGGGTGGCTCAGTCGGTTGAGCATTTGAATTTGGCTCAGGACATGATCTAACTGTTGTGAGTTCAAGCACTGCATTGGGCTCACTGGCGTAGAGCCCACTTCAGATTCTCTGTCCCCCCTCTCTCAGACTCTTCCCCCCTCATGCTTTCTCTCCCCAAAATGAATAAACATTTATTAAAAAAAGATAATTAAAAAACCCAACAGACTCTCACACTATTGACTTATAAGGATGACATGGCCTTCTAAAATCTCCTTGGTTTTATTTTTTTAATTTAATTAGTTTTAAAATGTTTTTATTTATTTTTGAGAGAGAGAGAGAGAGAGACAGAGTGTGAGCAGGGGAGGGGCAGAGAGAGAGTGAGACACAGAATCTGAAGCAGGCTCCAGGCTCTGAGCTGTCAGCACAGAGCCCAACATGGGACTCGAACTCATGAACTGCAAGATCATGACCTGAGCCAAAGTCAGACACTTAACTGATTGAGCCACCTAGGCGCCCCAGTTTAATTTTTTAATTTAGTTTTTAAGTTTTGTTTATTTAAGTAATCTCTACACCCAACGTAGAGCTTGAGCTCATGAGCCTGACATCCAAAGTTGCATGTTCCTCTGACTGAGCCAGCTAGGCGCACTACTCTGATTTTGTTTTTGTGGGCTCCTTGTCAAGCCGAAAGATTTTATTCAATTTGAATTTCTCTTTGTTTGTTTGTTTGTTTTGCTTCTGAATCTGAATACTGGGTTGTAGATTTATCAGAGTATATTTTATGTATCTTCAAGTTAATAAAGAGCTTTTAAATCCTTTTTCCACAGCCCAGCATAGTCCTCTCTTTTATACCCTGTTTTTTCGCATTTAAAAATTGATATACATACCTCATAAGTCTGTAAAAAGGTGCCAGATGAACATATAGGAAGGGGGGTGGGGAAGGGGAAAGAGGAGAGAAGGAAACAAACCACCAGAGACTCTTAATGCTAGAGGACAGACTGAGGGTTGATGGAGGTAGGGGGATCGAAGATGGGCTAGATGGGTGATGGGTTACCAAGGAGGGAGCTTGCTGTGATGAGCACTGGGTGTTGTATGTAAGTGATGAATCACTGAAGTCTACTCCTGAAACCAATACTGCACAGTATGTTAACTAAAATTTAAATTACAAAAAAATGTTGCTTGAAACAGATATTGAATCAACTTCAAAAAATAGAGCTTGTGTTAATGGTTTTTTATGATTGTGTAGTAATTATCAAGTGAAAATTAAGAAAGGAGATTTCATGAAATATGGTTTTACTTATTTACTTAAAAATTGTTTTAATGTTTATTTTTTGAGAGAGAGGCAGAAACAGAGCATGAGCCGGGGGGGGGGGGGGGGGGAAGGCGGCAGAGAGAAAGGGAGACACAAAATCCAAAGCAGGCTCCAGGCTCTGAGTTGTCAGCACAGAGCCCGATGCGGGCTTGAACTCATGAATCGTGAGATCATGACCTGAGCTCAAGTAGGACGCTCAACCGACGGAGCCACCCAGGCACCCCTCATGAAATATAGTTCTAGATTTGGGAGTGAAGAGAATAAATATACTAAAAAATCCATTTTAATTAAAGGTGGGTAATATCTGCCAGTTTTTTGTTTTTTATTTTTTGCATTGCTTCAAGGAGTTTTTGGTTTGCATATCACTTAGGGAGAGCAAAATGCCTACTGTCCCTTCTTCCTCTATCCAAACAAAATAAAATGCAACAAAACAAAAATAACATTTATTTGAAAAAAATCTTTAGACCTGAAACTTGCTATAACTCTTCAGAGAATTCTCAGTAAAAATGTATGTTTCTATTCCATTGGTTTTGTGCCAGAACAATGTTTAGTCCATGGAGTGTGCCTGTGATTAAAGAATCTGTTGCAAGGAATATGTTTCTTACCTCAGTGTTTCTGACCTGTAGATATTACATCTGAGCATGTTGGTCTCTAGGTTATGTTTGTGTTGAACAGAGTAGCTGGAGAACTCATGGACTAGTTAGAGGCTTTTGTTCCTGGAATAAAAGTTTTCTAACTGAAATGATATTCTAATATTGCTTGGAAGTTGAAGAAATGGCTTATAATGATTGCGAGCACAGAATAATAACTAAGCTAGCCAGGTGGTTGATAGATTTTCCTGGAAATGTATTCTTAATGTTTAACCTTTGAATAGACGTTGTGTGTATGGAAGTGATGGTAAAAGGCAAAATGTTAACCTGTGAGAAGAGCAAATACAACATTTGTTGTTATCTGATCTTTTGTCATTTTACATATAGAAATGGAAGATTTTGTAAAGAGACGGTAGTTAGTGTTGTAAATGTTATCTGTTAATTTAACACACTTTTAACAATTAAAAAGTATAACTGTGTGTTCCCTCCCTTTTCCTACCCTACCACACACACACACACACACACACACACACACACACACACACACACACACACGTACAGCGTTCCTAATGCACTGGTGTATTTTATGTACTCATTAACGGTTTGCTGAAGGAATGGAACCCATGTCAACTACTCTAACATAACCAAAGACTTTTAAGTACATTAATCTCTCATTCAATAATGACCAACATTTGGTAGTGATGTATACAAAAAAAGCATTGCATAGATCCTACTAGATTTACGTGTAACTTCTGTTAATAAATTTTTGTTTTCTTTAACAACATGGCTTTAATGTGATCCCTGGGCCCTTACTCTGAGGAAAGAGGTGGTTTGTTTTATTAAAGTGGGAAACAGGGTGAAGATGAAACAGCAGACAGTATGCTTCAGGCATATTCTATCAGGCAAACCAAAATCTTACCCCCTCCATTCCCTCACTCCCACCCCCGAGTAGACTTTACACAACTGTGAGCAGTGACATTGCTTAATGAACTTTCCTTAACTGCTATCAGCAGCCTGTCCCTTGCCAAATCCAGTGTCACCCAAAGCTCAGAAACATATGGTGCACCAACTGCACCGGAACAAGAGTCATTCAGTGTTGCTCCAGTCTGTTTTACTCTTAGTTTAAAAAAGGAAAAAAAAATAGTGGCATTGACCTAAGAACATTTCCTTTCCATTTCTAGCTGTACTTTATGGTTGTGTGTTTGCTTTCTGTGGAGGAGGTGAAACATTTAAAGTAAATCGATGTTTTGTGACTAGAGACCAGAGTGCTAGAAGTGATCTACCAACATTTGGTGCTATCTTGATAAAAGCCAACTGTGCAGGCAAGTTTATTGGGTTAGAAAAATAAACATGGAACGGCAAGAGAAGGCACAGGAGACCTACTAGGGGGTACTGGTGGTAGTTCTGACCTATACAAAAAGAACTGGAAGGAAAAATATCCTTAGGATTTTTTTTCTCAACAAATTGTAAGCAGAATGAATAAAATAGTCCCATAAAAGGAAACGTTAACTCCTTTCATCTAAGTGTTGACGGGTCTTGGTTCTGGAGGGCTACAGATATACAAAGGAAGCTGAGACCACACTTCCTGAGACAGGAATGGAATGAAGACGTGCCCATCTTCACAGGATGAGGGACAAGTGCACAATCAAGAAGCACTGAAAGGAACAAGGAGTTGACAAGCGTGGATTTCTTAGAAACAGTATGGCATCTGGGAGTGATAGTTGCATACGTATGCAGTCCTTTCTGAGCAGTGGCATTTTTAAGGAGACCACACTAGTTGATGTGGAAGCAGCTTGTAAATTTAGATTCTTGGTGCCTGGGTAGTGGAGTTGGTAGAGCATCTGACTCTTGATTTCTGCTCAGGTCATGGTCTCACAGTCTTGGAATCGAGCCCCATGTCAGGCTCTGTGCCTCTCTGTTTCTCTTAAGATTCTCTCTGTTTCTCTCCCTCTGCCCCATCCTCCCAACCCCCCACTCTGTCTTTCTCTCTCAAAAACAAAACAACAACAAAAAAAAAAACACCAAAAAAACAAACAAAAAAAAACCCTGCAAGAGGTAAATTCACATTCTTCATAAGTTATTTACTGTCGTATACTGTGCCCATTATTGTATGGCTTTTGGCAGCCTAGCCAGCCTGGGCTCTTAGTTTCCGTGTCACTTTCTCCCTAGAATGTAGACACCCTTAACTACTTGCCATACCTTGGAAATGGTAGTACTTTTGATATCATCATGTGTTTCACATGCTTTTTATTTTTGCCCAGAACACATAACACCGCTCCCATTTTATTTCTGCAAATTCCAACTTCTATTTTAACATTCAGGACAATTGTCAATATCCCTGACAAACCTTCTTCATGTCATTTAGGTATATTAGTCATTCCAGTATTTATGTTGATAACTTTTATACATGTATTACTCTCTAGTGTCCCAGAGTATCCTTTACTTTTACTTGTCTTGCTGCCTAGAGTGCATTCCCTCTAGATCTATTCATGGCGCTTTCTCTTCATTCTGGTTTCTGTTCAGATGTCACCACCCCAGGAAGTCTCCTCTGACTACTTTACCATAAAAGAGCGTCTCCTGATGCTTTTTGTCCTCTTTCTCTTCTTTATTTTTCTTCTTTAATACTTACTTTTGATATTTTATTTATCTTCATGTTTATTTGTTGATTGTCTCTTTCCCCCTGGCTGAATGTAAGCTCCATGAAGGCAAGGACCTCATTCTGTTCGTTGTTGTATCACTATCCCTAGAACAACTGGGCACATAATAGACACTTGACAAGTATTTCTTAAATGATGGAATAAATGAATATTTGCTTTCCCCATTAGCCTAATAATTCATTCTTGTAGTCATTAGCATCTGGTCCATATGTAATCATTTAGTGAATGTATATGAACAAATGAATGCATAATTCAGCATTACATGCCAGAAAGCTCAGCTACTACCAGTAGGAAGATTCTTGTCCCTTAGAATTAAATATATAATGGAATTAATATTCATCCTAGAAGAAAAAAATCATTTGGGATCTGAAAATGAAGATAAGCTAGATTCTCTTCTCTCCTAGTTAGCTCTGAAACTTAGCCTTTTGGATTTCTAATGTTGATACAGTTTTAAGTTTTTGAAAAGTAGTCAGGTTTGTCATTTTAATGTTTTATAATAGAGAAATAAAAATAATATATATAAAGTTATTAGTGAAGAGTACAAAAGTTATTTTAATGCCAGAGTGAGTAATGGATACTAATTATAATGACTTTTTAGACTAATGAGAGATGGTAGTCTGTATAAATATTTATTATGGTTTAGAGTTAAAAGGGACCCTAGAACATTTGGTCCAGCTCTCTTATAGAGCTGGGCAGAATGAGGCCAGACATGTGAATGATTTGCCCAAGGTCATAGGATTTGTTAGTGTTAGAGTTAGAATTACCGTCAAGTTTCTTTTGTAATACTGAGTTGCAAGAGTGTGGGATAACACTTTTCATGCATGGTTTGTAGAATTATAAATGGCTGCAAATATTCTTGCTGGCATTCTAGTATCATAGATCAAAAAATTAAATGTGCATATCTTTTTAAAAACAGTTCCTGAAGAAAATATCAGTTGAGTATGCCATAATAAATGTATAATACTTTCATCACTTTATGTTAAACATAAGAACAAAGGAAATTGGAAATCAGTTAACTTACTAAACAATAGCCTGTTTTGGTAATTCATTAAATGTTTATTGTGTGTTTTTTTTTTAATTAATTTTGAGAGAGAGAGAGCACACACACATGCACATGCACGCATGCCCTGCGAGAGGGGGAGGGACAGAGAGAGAGAGGAGAGAGAGAATCCCAAGTGGGTTCCATGCTGACAGTATGGGGCTTGAACCCATGTACAGTGAGATCATGACCTGAGCTGAAACCAAGAGTCGTACGCTTAACTAACTGAGCGACCCAGTTGCCCCTAGTCTGTCTTAATTTTAAGTCCATGTACGATAGACCTCTAGAGACATAAAAGGCATAGTCATTGCTTAGAAGAAACATCCTTCTGGTCTGCAGCCCAGCAAACTGTTGGTTAGAGTTTGAGATGAAATAAGGACAGAAATGAATCGGTATCTAGAAACTTTTGTAGTTTGACAGAGTAATTCTATGTCTGTTGAATCTGATGATAAGAAATTTGGTCTTATATTTTATATATTTTTTAAATTTTGTTTTCCAGTAATTTGTCTTTATTAAAGATTACAGAAGAATTGGTATAAGGCAGATGGGGGAGAAACTTTCTTCACAGTGTCTTTCACCGCAGATAGTTTGAGGAGCATTGCTTTATGGAGAGTTACATACACATGTGAAAGTTAAATAGTAGATAAGGGAGAGGACGATATCAGTTCTTTATATCGTTTTTCTGAATTCAGTATCAAATGTAGTGTCTTACTGGAATAGGCCCTTATTAAATGTTAGTGATTTTAACAGTTACCTTCCATTAGCATGTGAAATCATGATTTTGTACCACATTAAATAAATATTAACGCTGCTTTGAGTTCTTAAATTTTCTTGATGCTAACGGATTTCTTGTTTTGAAACATTTTTGGGGCGCCTGGGTGGCTCAGTCGGTTAAGCGTCTGACTCTGATTTCGACTCAGGTTATGATCTCACGGTTTATGAGAGTTGACAACACGGAGCCTGCTTGGGATTCTCTCTCTCCCTCTCTCTGTGCCTGTGTCCTGCTCTCATGCGCACTCTCTCTCTTTCTCTCTCTTTCTCTCTCTCTCTGTCTCAAAATAAATAAACTTTTTTTTTTTAAAAAGAACTTTAGATTGTGATTTTCAAAGGACTAGTGAATTTTTTCCTTGTGTCATAAAAGTATGCTGCTACTGGTAGTTTAGGAACCACACTTTGAGAAACACTGTTCTAAGGTTTCATTAAATCATTCATTCTTAACATTTTTTTGGTCATAGATGGCTTTGAGAATTTGGGGAAAGCTATGGACTGACTCAATGGAAAATGCATGCATACTTGCACATAATTTGCACACAGTTGCAGGGGATTCATCTCATCTTTGACCAGAACCTGATAAGGAGGGAGGGTTGAAACTGTGTGTATTACAGTGTTAATCTGTTCTTAGGTAAACTAGAGTTGACCAATTCATTTTTAAATTTTATAGTTATCTGCAACATTTATTATCATTTTCCTTATCATTATAAAGTGGACTACATAAAAACACAAATATCTGTAATTAACAAATTTGTTTGATTTAGAGATGTTTGTATATGCATTCTTTTTTTATAAACCGCCATGCTTTTCACATTCTGGTAGAATTATATTCACACATTAAGTACAGAGTACCTTAAGTCTTTGGATGTAAACCTCTATGGATTAACTATAAAATGAAAGTGTTATGTGGTGTGTTAATAGTGATTTACAGTATACGAAGGCATGTTTCGGGGCGTTTGGGTGGCTCATTTGGTTGAGCATCTGACTTCGGCTCAGGTCATCGTTTTGCAGTTCGTGAGTTTGAGCCCCGTGTCGGGCTCTGTGCTGACAGCTCAGAACCTGGAGCCTGCTTTGGATTCTGTGTCTCCCTCTCTTTCTCTCACCCTCCCCTGCTCATTTTCTGTCTCTCTCTGTCTCTCAAAAATAAGTAAATGTTAAAAAATAAAAAAATAAAAAAACAGAGAAGGCATGTTTCTATTTTATTAGGATGCTGGTCAAGAAGAATAAAGATGTTACTTTAATAAAGAAGGATTCATTATGGAAAAGAGATTTAGACTACTAGAACAAACAGTCTTAACAGAAGCCCTGTGTTTGAACTAGGTAGCTCAGTGACTACATAAAGAAAGAGCTCAGTGACTACATAATCACTCTCTGATTTCCCTTTGGTTTTGTGAGGCACAATGACACACACTTTAAGGTATTTGCTTTATTGCTACCATATAAGGTGTATTCTCAGACTTTTGGGTAAAACTGGTGACAGTTTGACTTATAAGCCAGAAAATAAGGCCCATAGTTAGAGTAACCACCACTCACATGGGTCAGGCAGGAGTTCACAAATTTACTCAGAGAGAGACCTCAGTGATTGTTTTATCTCATCATTCTAACATACAAAAAGCGAAATCATTTTATTTCACAGAAGAGAGTATTAAAATGAATCCAGAGTAGCCTCAAATAGTGAAGGGGCATGTTCACATTCGACATCCAGGTCAGAGATTATCTTTTTCTCTGTAGTTGAGTAACATATACAGGCTGGTTGAGGTGCCACCACTATAGAAGCAATAGATAGATCATGCAAGACAGCACAGCTTTCAGCGCTGAGCATAGTATTGTAAGGTGGATTAGTTAAGTACTAGAGTGACAGGAAATACGTTGGGATTTAAAAAGTGGCTTGAAGGATATGTTTGAAAAGCAGATTCAGCACTTCTCAAATATTCTTTACTTCTCACTTTAATGGCTAAAAACTCCCACCATTTCTGTTTATTTGTGATATTTGGTGACGATTGGGTGGCACTCATTGTTCAGCAGGAAAACAAGTTCTGTGAGTTCTCTGTGTTTTGGTGTAATGCTCATACATTCTTATGTGTTTCTTGGGGGGGAGGGGTGGGAGGAGGGTGGCAGTGCAGAAAGTCACATCCATGGTATTCTGGGAAATATGTGGGAGATAAACACCTACAGACTTTGAACCAGAGGCTTATATGTCTGGATTCAAATTTTTTATCTTACGGTAGGTACTAGAAAATACACTTTAATTGCCCATTACCTAAGTGTTTTTTCAAAATAAGGCTTTCCTCTGTGCTTTCCTCTGCCTCAAGAAAATCCTGTTGGTTAGATTGATATAATTTTATTTGTATATTCAAATTTTGGTAACAGCACTGTTAGAAAAATAACATCTTTTATTTTCCCATGGTTTAGTTCCCATGGTTTTTGGACATGGGAAATTTCTGGTAGTGTTTCTTTCTATAACTGTCATATTTATGTATTCCTTTTTTACATTTAATAAATCTGAGGGCATTCTTGTCATACCCATGGTGTTAGGGTCATATATTTCCAAGCATTCCATATTTGTTGAAAGTAGGCAGAGGTTGAAAACTTGCATGTTGGTTGTGGCTCATCATATAGGTACCTGTCTCCTGCTTGTTACCCATAGAATATAATAGGATAATTACCAAAGTAATTTTCTGAACCAGCATAAATTGTTCTTAGTAAACATCTGACTATTAAATGGTGTTATCTATATTATAAAATGATTTCTGTAATATAGTTAGGCATATATATTTCAGTAAGTTATTTCTATTGCTGACATCTGTTTTCTGAGGTTTTTAACTGCTGGCTTATTTCCAAGGGAAAGCATGCAGAGGTTTTGTGTGCATCAATTCCCTATGATTTGGAAGGAGTTTCTCTCAATAGAGAATTTTAAGACAGTGTTGAAGTTATTGCTATGGCTAAACATTTTGCTCTTTATGAAGAAGCTTAGGGCAATATAGCAGCTCTATTAAATACTCATTTTAAAGAGAAATCTTAGACAGTTAAGTTTATTGAAATGATACCTACCATATTGGATTTTAACTTTTGAAAATGAGAGGTCTATAATGTTTACATTGATTTTGTTTTTTGCTACAAATTTTCTATGATTGTTTTATTTCTGTGATGTGCTTGCTCTCAAGAGATAAGAACTACAGTGAAGGGTTAGTCTAACTGGTGTATCTCTAACTCCTTATGAATCCCAAATAGCATACTTCTTTTTGGATAAATGTTCTACTTGGTGCAGTTTTGAGATTTTTGTTTGAGTGGCATGTTCTCTTGAGATACTAGTTTATTTTTAATGCAATTTTATAAAGATGCAGTACTACTTTTCTCTTTTGTTAAAACGTTTTAAGAAGAAATGCTGCTGGAACCACAGATTTGCATGGAGGCTAAGAATTTGGGGAGGTTTAGTCATAAATTTTATTTGAGTACAGTAAAGTTAACGACACGTTTAATGACACATTAGTATTACTGTGAGTTAATTGGCTCCAAATCATACTTATTACTAACAGTCATTTAGGTTTTTTTAGTTATTCAAATCAAAGTGTAAAATCTTCTATGATTAGTTATTATTTTGATGTTATGTTCAATTTAAATATTATTTTACACATGTGCACTTGGGTGTACAGCACACCCAGAGGCAAGGCCTGGATCTAGTTGATCAAACCTAGGATACCTCGTGACCTTTCTTCTTTCATAGTCTTGGTTCCCTGTTCTACCCTCTGTACCGGCACCTTCCTTTGTTCCTCTTGCAGTGTGTTCTCTTGTCTTCTTTCCTTCCTGTCCTTTCTTGACCCCCATTTCAAGGCTTATTCACCACTGTTATCTTCTTAATTCTTATTCTTTGGCCTCTTGGTATGGTGGCAACCCCTAACTGACCTGGGAAATAGAGATATGAGGTCATCATCCTATGAGAATGGAGTTTGGAAAAGTCAGAATTGGATAGTGGTAAGCAGAGAAAGGACATGGTGAGCTGGTTCTGATCCTATGGCATATCGTGTTCTGTTGCTGAATAAAGGAAAACTTTAGGCTTAGAGAAGCAGAAAGAAGAGAGTGGGTGAAGAAGCGATATTTGGTCTTTATTGATGGAGGGATGGGGAAGCCAGAAGGTCTGACTGGTCAGTTTGCAAAGCTGTCTTCTCTACACTGTAGGTCCTTGAACCAGGTGTCCAGCCTATGTGAATTGGTGGCATAGTATAATAATAATAATAATAATAATAATAATAATAATAATGTAAATTGTTGGCATAGTATAATAATAATAATAATAATATAATATAATATAATATAATAATAATAGTAGTAGTAGTAAGCATTTATTTTGCATTGTGAGGTATGTGCTATGCTGGGGTTTTATTTAATCTGCTCAAGAGCTCTGTGAGGCAGGTGAAATTGTAGTCCCCATTTCAAGGAGAGATAGATGAAGCTTAGAGAGGCCTAGTAAATTCATGTTACACAATCAAGAAATGGCAGAGCATGAATATGACCTCATGTTTGCCTCACTTCAAAGCCTCTGTACTGTTTTCTTACTTATTGTATGGACACAGGCAAGTAATTTAATCCCTTTGAAGCTCTCATTTTCCATCTATAATATAGACTAAACTACCTGCTAATGGCAAAAAAGGTACAGGGTCTCTTAAAGTTGCTTACTTATTGTTGGTGCTCAGTAAATAGTCCTAATTACTTTTTCTGGATCATTTCTTTCTCAGGACAGAAAAACACTATGTGAGAAGAGCTACTCTTTTTTTTTTTTTAATGTTTTATTTGTTTTCTGAGAGAGAGAGAGAGCAGGGGAAGGGCAGAGAGAGAGAGGGGGAGGGAGACACAGAATCCAGAGCAGGCTCCACGGCCTGGAGCCTGATGTGGGGCTCAAACTCAGGAACCATGAGATCATGACCTGATCTATGTAGTCAGACATTAACTGACTGAGCCACCCAGGAGCCCCGAAGAGCTACTCTTCTAAAATGACTGAAGAAAATTTATCTCTGGGTATTTCCTGGTGCCTTTTTCCCTTACACACACACACACACACACACACACACACACACACACACACACTCTCTCTCTCTCTCTCTCTCTCTCTCTCTCTCTCTCTCCCCATTTGTTTACTAAAGACTGGACTTCCTTCTCAAGAGAAAACGTCATCCTAATTGCAGATAAAGATTAAAATGCATCCCTAGGGGTTTTAGACCAAGTGTAGGTGATCAATATTAGAGCCTTTCTTATCTAGGTTAATGGGGAGGCTCAATAATGATACCATTCTCTTGAAGAGCTTATAGTTGTCCTAGTTTACCTTCATTTCTGTGTCAGTAAACAGAAGCCCAGAGGTAGTTCCAACATGTGCAGCCATGTATGCTTGCAATTTAAGTGAGGCCACAAAGCACTGTTTTTAAAGAAGCATACAGCCTCAATTAAGTTTATGGAAAATTATGCAACAGTAATGAAAAATGCATCTCAGGATCAAAGGAGAAGCATTTGCTTATGATTAGTTTGATTTATGCTGAGCTTGACCCAGGAGCCTCCCACTACTGCTTCCTTCCTACACATTATACATTTATGAAATACACATATACTTATGGCTGTCATATAATATGTACAAGATTTACTGATGACAGAATGTTATTACTGTTTCAAACAAATGCAAGCTATTCAGCCTTGCAAAAACAAAAAATGAACTATACAAATAATGAATGACCTTGTAGTTTTTCCTTAGCTGCTAACAATTCATTATAGTACTATATTCTACTCAATTAAGAAAGAAAAAAAAGATTTATCTTTCTAATGAATGGATGGTCTGAGGAAGTGGTTTTGGGGATAAATGGAGCTCATAGGAGTATTCAGTCAGGTGTTGTCTTTAATAAGACTTAAATTTGTTTCTATGTGCTGGGCCTTTCCCACTAAATACAGCATTAGTTCAGGCTCTTCATGATCTTTAGTTTAAATTGTGTGATGAGAAGACCTGAGCAATGAATAATAAACATGGTTAGAGATTTAGAAAAGATGCTTATGTCAAAAATCCAAGATGACTAATATTACTGGCCCCCCAAAACTGTAGACAAAAAGGAATTTATTTGACAATTTAAATAATATGTGAGTTTGATAGGAGTTAAATTTTGATCTGTTTTGTTACTCTGGAAATTTTATTTCTTTAGTGTTAAACATAGTATAAATTTTTCTTACCCTTAAATATCTCAGCAGCTGTGAAAGGATTACTTTTGTTAGTGTAAAGAGGAAAACAAAATCATGATATACTGGGTATGTGATAGAGAACATTCCCTTTGAAGGGTTTAAAATCTTTTTTTTACTTTGTGAGATTTCATATATCTTTGCTCAAATAGGTATTTTTTCTTAATAATTTCAAGAACTATTTTGGTCACTTGATAGTTGTATTTTAAAATGAAATAAATTTCTAATTATGTAAAATTTTAGTTTTTCCTAATTTCACAGTGTAAACAAACCATCGCCAGTGTTAAGTAATAAATCTGTGGCATCCATTCATTCAGTATGTATTTTGTGAAGGCCTGTAGTGTGCCAGGCACCTGAGGAAACACAGACATGGGCCCTTCCTTAATGGATCTAACCTTCACTACTGTTTTCTTGATTTTAGATCCAGACATTTGTTCTCATGCACTAAGATTGGTCTGCCTTGATCATTATTTTTAAGGAAAGAGTTTGACAACTGATAGTAATCAAAACCTAGCCTAACTGAACATACAAATATCCATTGTATTTATTTCTTTGTTTCCAAATTGTGAATTGTAGCACTCAATTCATGTTTTGTTTGTTGAGGTATATAGTTTTTAAAAAGAAGTAATTTTAGCAAAATGTTCTCTAAAATATTTAGTTGTGTTTTTTTTTTAGTTTTTTAAAACTTGTGGTAATCATAACAGTAAACCATTTTTAAGTGTACAATTTATTTCATTAAGTGCAGTTACACTGTTGTACAACCATCACCACTATCCATTTCCAGAATTTGTTCATTATTCCAAATAGAAACTGTATAAAATCTTTTAGTTTTAAGTATCTAGAGAATATTTCTTTATTTGTGCCAAGTCTCACCTGTCTTCCAACAACCCAGTATTCATTATGATCTACTTGTACTTAATGAATTCTGAGCTTGCCATTTGAATTAAAATGGTTACTTTTGATTTGTATTTGTTCCATGTTTCTAGGTAGTTATTAAAATTGCATCATCTTTCATTTTACTGTAATTTTATATTTGTTTGGTTTTTTGGAACAATGAAATATATATGAACTTGGAAGGAGATCAAACTGAGTAATGTGAACATGGAAAATTTAATAGAGAAGGGAAGAAAAACTGGGGATTAAAGACTGTGGTACACAAAAAAGTCTGATAGTCTCAGACACAACTGGTTTCCTTCCCCTCCTACTAAATGCCTGGAGCAGGAAGCATATCTAGTGTAAAAGATATTTGGGTCTGATCTAAAAGAATTCAGTACCCCAGACACTGGATATGAATTGGACTCAACAAGAAGGATTGTTCGGTTAAATCTGCTGTCTGTGTTACTCTTTGTGCTCAAAAATACAGCTGTTTAAAGAGTTCTAAACATTATTTTTGAAAGAATTTAAATACCCTATTCACATTACAGATGCTAAAATGTCATTTGCTTGGCTACTTCTCTTCCTCATTCGTAACAATCACATGGTACTGTTACACAATAAAGAAATGGAGAAATTATCAGGGAACCTTTTTCAGAAAATTTAGCAAGTAAGAATTTAAGAAAATAGGAAAGTTATTTGTTGCCTGTTAATCAAGATAACTTTTTATTAATTTGTCTACAAGTATATAAATCTACTTTTCTTTTGATATAAGCAAAAGTATAATTTTCATCTGCATTTATTCTCTGTTTTTTAAGGAGTGACACTCCTAATGAAATCTATTCATTACAGCTAAAAGATGGAGGCAAAGCATCCCAGGCAAATGTAAGAATAGGCGATGTGGTTCTCACCATTGATGGAATAAGTGCACATGGAATGACTCATCTTGAAGCCCAGAACAAGATTAAGGGTTGTACAGGCTCTTTGAATATGACTCTGCAAAGGTAATTTGCATTTTTTTTTTTTTAACCTCAGAGAGAGAACAATACTGAGGAATGTGTTTTTTGTGTATCTGATTCATGGTATTAACTCAAGTTTCTACTACCACTGTTTCAAGTAGATAAATTAAAAAATGTAAAGGCTTTTAAATGGAATAATTGAACAGTATGAAAAATTGGTGAAAGCTTTGGATTATTTCCCCATAAAAAGACATGTATTCATGTATTCATAAAAATTGTATATTCAGTTTTAGAAAATCTAAGATTTCCTAAAATTTCTCAGTAAAGTACAGGCTAAAAATTCTTATTATAGGGTAAAACTCTTGGCCTTAATATTCTGGGCAGTATATTAGAGGGTATTATTTCAAGATCTAGTTTGGCTTTTTCTTACTATGTCTTTTGCCCTTTTTTTCCTGGGTAGAAAAATAATTTTTTTATATACTCATTTGAAATGCAAATTTTCTGAACTTACTGTTTTGTTTTTTAAAGTTACTCTGGCTTTAGTTATAGCATAGCTAATCATCTCATTGATTATAATATATCAGGCATTTTGAGCATTTCAACATTTGACCTGCTGCCTTGAAATCATGTGGATTGCTTGCTAAAATTACAAAATCAGAACATCAGAAAGGACCAAGAATTATATTTTAATAAGCTGCCTATGATTATTATGAATTATAACATTAGGCTGAGGGGAAGGAAGGTGAAGGGGAGTGGGGAGAAGGTGACTAGACTGACTGACTGATGGCTCTGAACCTTTAGGCTTATGGGGAAGGTGGGTATGGAGGGTTTTAAATAAGTCTCGTGTTTGATGATTACAGACATATTCTCTATTTCTGTAAAATTTGGAAGGCACCATTTTCTTCCTTGAAACATCTCAGGCTTCCATAAATTATTGTGTATATTATAAATTTTTAAGAGGGGAATAACATGTGGTACCAAACATATTTGGCTATGGAACCGTTTTTCCTTGGAGTCTCTCCTGGGACTATTTAAAGGCTAGACACAGGCTAAATTTTATGTACTTGTCTGGAAGAGTATCAGTTTGGTCTTAAAACTGAATAGGAGAAATTTTTGTGAACTTAGACTTACAGATTTACTTTGATGTAACCATTCCTCCCCTCGCCCCTCCCCCCCTTTTTTTTGGTGGGAGAAATTCATTTCAGTGGGACTATTTGGTCAAAGGTTATTCGTATTTAAATATCAATAGCTATTAGGTATATATTTTAATGCATATAAAGGAGTCAATGAGAAAAAATAACCTTGCTAAAAAGTTCTATTTCTGTAGTGTCCTTTCTGTTCTAGGTACTGAGACATATAACACAAAACTATTGTTACTAATTATATGAAAAGTAGCCATTTTTGTTTATAGTCATTTTTACTAAGTATGAATTTTGAAAGGATACCATGAAGCCAAGAAGATTAAATTGTCTGAGATATTAACTAAATAAAATAAATAGAGATGGTGATGGGTGTTTCTCAAATTCTAAAGTTGAAAGTTTAGTAGAGTGTAAGTTCTTTTCCTGGGCTGTGTATCCCTTCTTTCATATCAGCCTAATTATTTTCACATTACACTCCTTCTTATTTAATGACCCAGGACCCAGTGTCTTATTTTCTGTTGAAAATACTTCTGGGTCCCCTAAGAATAGATGAAAACCAGATGTTACCTTGTTTGGATGCATTTCCAATGTAAGTAATCTGTTACTGACCTTTAATAAAGATTCTCTTAAGCTACTTCACTATGAATTTAACGAGTTGTTATAAACATTTGGAGATGTGGCATAATCTTTATATTTGTGAGTATGGATATTCAGGGACCCAAAACATGAGAGAGAATTTTAGAGTTCTATTGTTATTTGTTGTAATTCTCAAGTTTTTGAATACTTCTTGTGTTAGGCAGTGTCAACCTGAAAAGAGATTTACATTTAAGAGAATTTATGGTTTAACATTGACATACTACTGAAGAAATATTTTTTTGCCTTTCAAGGAAAAAATAAAACTTTGAAGAGTTAGTTTCAATTCTTCCCTATACATACACCAGTCCCTTCTTAAGTTCTTGCTTCTCTCAAAGCAAATAGTTTTCCTTCCACTTATTTCTGAATCTGACAACAACATCCTTTTTATTATTTATTTATTTTTGAGAGACAGAGCACAGGCAGGGGCAGAGAGAGAGGGAGACACAGAATCCAAAGCAGGCTCCAGGCTCCGAGCTGTCAGCACAGAGCCTGATGCTGGGCTTGAACCCACTAACTGTGAGATCATGACCTGAACCGAAGTTAGATGCTTAACCTACTGAGCCACCTAAAAAAGTTTTTTTATTTATTTTGAGACAGAGAGAGAGAGAGCACGCACACAAGTGAGGGAGGGGCAGAGAGAGGGAAAGAGAATCCCAAGTAGGCCCTGTGCTGTCGGTGCAGAGCCCGATGCGGGGCTTGATCTCACGCAAGAGAGAGATCTTGGTGAGATCTTGACCTGAGCTGAAATTCAGAGTCAGATGCTTAACCAACTGAGCCATTTAGGCACACTGACATGAGCATCCTTAATTGGCCTCCAGTCACCTTACTTTCTTTATTCTATCACCAACCAGACTGCTTTGTATTCTCCTTCCAAACTGAATGACCTACAACAGTATTTGTCCTGTGTAACTCTTTTCTTCATAAACATGGACTTTGCTTTGTGAGTATGTAGTACTTCCCTTTATAGACTTTTCTTAATCCAGTTTTCCTTGAAGCAGAACCTGAGGTGGAATTCCTGTACAAGTAATATATCAAGAAAGGTTTTTGAAATGTTACAACAGAGTGAGTAAAGCAGAATTGGGAAGAAGAGGAAACTGAGATGAGCAAATAATGTGGTTTCAGGGGTTATCTAGCCTTAGCTTGATCCGGGAGGGAGCTGGGGGACAAAATCGTACTATAGAGGATGTCTTGCCCTGAGGCAAGGGAATTGGGCTTTTGTCTCCCTTCCCTTGCATTTGTTAGACATTGGCCACCAGTTGTTGAGGAAATGTGTATGTGTGTGGATGTGTGTGCAAAGTGCATGCAGGGGAGGGGTAGGAAGTAGTTTCTCTTGTTTGCACAGAAAGTGGCTGGTGTGAACCATTAGCATTTCCTTAGTTGCTGTACCAAGTTGGTAGAAGAGTCCCAGAGGACCCAGTCTGGATACAGCACTTGCTATGAGATTCCTTCTAGACTTGAGTCCTCTTGCTCAGAGGATTAGGCTCTCTATGATCTAGACTCAGATTGTCCTCCCCAGATCATCACAACTCATCAGTGAATGCCATCATTTTATTTAGTTCCTTACTGTCCTTCACCTCCCTGGCTGCCCTCTCATGAAATTCACTTTATCAGGGATGCCTACCGACCTACATGCCAGCTCATGTCTCTGCATCCACAAAGCCCACATCAGACTTCATCTACCCATAGTCTTTTCTTTGCAACTCATTCATTTTTTTTTTCCTGTCTGAATGCCGATGACCAGTTTCTACCATTTGATTCAGCATTTAATTATATACTAGGTATAACCAGGATTAACAAGGCACATTCCATGAGTCATACAAATAAATCTAATTAGTTAATAGTTGTACCTAATACTGTCTATATAATTAACTAATTACTCCATGTATATATTAGTTCTGCTTCTCCAGCTAGACTCCTTGAAAGCAAAGACCATGGTTTTTGCACTATTTGTGTTTAACAGAATCTTGAATAGTTTTGTGTTCTTAATCTCTAATTAATATTTGATGGATACCAGCATTAACTCCCAAACTGGGAATCGTTTGCTTATTCCACAAATAGTTTTGAGCTTTTACTATGTGCCAAGCATTGTTATAGATGCCGGGGACATGCAGTGAACGAAACAGACAAAAATCTCTGCTCTTACAGTGCTGACCTTTGAGTGAGCAGATAGACAATAAACAAGTAAGTAAAAGCATGTATTATATTACATGGTGATAAGTGTTATGGGGACAAACAGAGCACGTAAGGGAGATAGGGAATGCAGGGGTAAGGAATTGCAAGTTAAAATAGAGTGGTTAGGAAAGCTTCGGTGAGGTTATTGGATATTTGGGTCATGAGTGTCCCAGGCAGAGGAAAGAGGTGGTGCAATGGCCCTGCCTGGGAGGCCAGATTGCCTGGAGCACAGTGAGTGAAGAAGGTAGACTGGTAAGAGGTAACATCAGAGAGGCAGCAGGAAGTGGCTTGAGATGGGACAGAACTCGTAGAGCCTTGTGGGTCACTGTAAGGTTTGTAATCAAATTTAAGTTTTCCTGGACCTAAAAAAAAATTGTGAGAAAGCCCTGTAGAGTTTTGGTGCTTGGCCAGACCTACCAGCAAGGTTTGGGAAATGACTTCATTATTGGAAGCAGGGGCTAGACAGAGGAGAGAGCAAGCTTCTCCCCAAGTCCCCTCAGTGGCTGTGCTGCCTTTTCCTTCTAGCGCTGGAAACACTGGATGGTTGCCACTTCTGTGGAGTTCTGCTCACCTCCACCCAAGAATCCCCAGGGGGAGAATATAAGAGAAAAGCCATTTTTGTTTTTGAAATTAAAGTTACCAGGAATCTTGTTTTGTGAAATTTTTTTGCATGAAGTACTAATATGTATCTATTTATTAAATAAATATATAGTATATATATTTGATTTATCTTTTCTTTATGCCCAACCTCAGTATCCTAAAATAGGATTTAGATAAGAAAAAGTAAGATAAAGATACTTGTTTATGATTAAGGTTATTTTGTAACTGTTTTCTCTATCTAGTCTAATTTTGGAATATTTAATAAGGCAAATATATTATCTTTTTGATATCCTAAAAAAATAAGTCTTGATTCACTGTGTTCTGTGTATCTAATGCATATAGAGGTGTGGAAGATTTCATTTTAATTTGTCTTTTATCTTTGGAATAGGAGTAGAAGTTTCTTTTTCTTTTTGTTCCCCCTGCAGCTGGAACTAATTCTAAGAGTACTACAACCGGACAGTGAAAAATTCTATTTGAAATTATTTTTCCTCTTGGGGAAATTAGGCAAATAGTAGTGTCCTTATATCAATTGCATTTGGCCTATACTTTTATCCAAGTCCAAGTGGATTACTTTTAAAATACATTTCTGCTAACAAAAGAAGAAAATTACTTTCTAAAGCTTTGATGTCCGATAACTATTAAGTAACTAAATTAGAGTTGGATTCTATGAATAATGTTTTTAACTGTTTCATTTTATTTCAATAATTCTTTGCATAACTTAGATAAACTTGCTACTAACTTACTGTATGAATTAGGGGAAGTCACTAAACTTCTGATACTTAATTTTCTTGACTATAAAATGAGGTCATGGGTGATTTCTAAGTTCCTTTAAATTCTGGTTCTTGTTCTGATTTTTCAGCTGTAAATGGATAAGTTCCCTAGAGCTTGCTATTAGATCAAACTAACTTAAGTTTGCTTATTTTGGCTGAGTGAATCAGGAAATTGGACTTTCTTTATTGGAGTTATCTTAAACTGTGCCAGGTTAGCAAAGTGACTTGTACTATTCTGCTGACTTTAAGGTGAAAGGTAGGTCAGATGGATATTCAAACAGCATTTAATCATAAAAAAATATTTTCTATATTTGTTCTTATTTTATGTTTTTAAATTAATCCTCTCAGAATCACAGAGAACATATATTATTTTTTAAGTCTTCCTTGTTTCTCACAATACTGGTAGTGACAGGTCTGTGGTTTTTTTTTGTTGCTTAGACTTTATTTTGTGTATAACTTATTATGATTGGAAGTGAAAGATCTAGAAGGATTAAATTTTGAAAAATATTGATGTACTCTCTTTTCTCCTCCCCTTTTCCTCATCCTTCAAACAACAACAAAAAATTGTCAGAGGTCCAGTAACTACTACTAATGAATGACAGATTGGAATAATTTAATAGGCTCACTGAGTTACAAGAAAAAAGAAAAAAGTAGCTGTTGTACCAGACTGAAACTGTTAGCCTTCTTTTGTTTCATTTTAATGGATTGCCTAACGTTTTATTACTGTTAGCTTTATGGGTTCCACTTTGCTCTTTCAATAATAGCATAGAGGCAAGAGTTTAGCAAGTATTTTTTTTAAATCAAGGTTTTCAGTTCTCTATTTGGGATATTTGAATTCGTGTGAATTAGAAAATATTTAGTTGGATTATCTTTTCATTGGAATTGCACGTTGATATTTCACATGCTTTTCTAATTTATATTCTGCAGTTTAGGTTTTACTGTTTTTTTGTTTGCTTGTGTTGGTTTTAGTTTTGTTTTTTAAATCTCAAGTGGGAGGATGACTCTTTCTCAGAAGGGCTAAGTCTGATCACGTCACCCCCAGCCCCATCACTAAAATTAGCAGTGCACCTTAGAAAAAGGGAAGAAGACAAGCATGCATTGACGTCTCTTTTGTGCAGTACTTTTAAAAAAATATAATTTAATCCTCATATGAATCCATCAAGGAAGGAATTAACTTTCCATTTTTCAGATGAGTACATTATGGCTTCAAGAGTTTATGTGATTTACGTATCAAACACAGGTCAGTTCAAAATCTATGCCCTTCCCACTTTCTTTGTTGTAGCAATGGACTTAATGACTCCACTATCCTAATACAATTTGATAAGACAGATTAGTAACACAGGAGGGTAGCTTTTTGACTCTCACTGGTAAGCAATAGCAGTTGTATCCAAAACGGTACTTTTCATTTTCACTCTCACCTGTGGATCGGTATTCTAAAAGTGATATATATATATATATATATATATATACATATATATATATGTGTATATATGTGTATATGAACTGAAATCAGACAATTAACTGAGCCATCCAGGCACCCCATCTGTAAGTAATATTTTACTTATTTTCTAGGTGTTTCATAGACCCTATATATTAGAATGAAAGGAAAATTTTAAAAAGGAGGCTAAATAGTTTAGTGGGCCACTAGACAGGAGTATTCATTTGGATGCTGACTTGTGTGTATGGTTGCCTATCCTAAATCAGAATGTGATCTTTTAATTTTCCCTCCTAAGTTTATAGCTCTGTTGACTATATTTGCTAATTTATTTCTGTCTTAAAGTTTGAAGTCTTGGTTCTTCAGCAGGCTTCTATCTGTTTATTCCATGGGTAACTAAGGATTCAGGAATTTTGAAAAATGTATTTTAGGCTTTCTGCTCTTTGGAAAAGAAATGATAACTGTCAATTATCAAGTAAGTCAGAAGGCAGAGAAGAGAGGTATTTATCTTGTATCCCCTTTCCTTCATTTCAGTAGGGATAAAGATTGTTGAAAATGAACTTGAAGGCTCAAGTTAATTTTTTTTGAGAGTCTGTGGCAATTTGACAACAAATTTGTTAGCTATTGTTTGATCAGAGTATATTTTGCATTTTGAAATTCTTCCCCTTGAGCTTTATATCGTGAAAGTGTCTGGTTCTTTTTTTTTTTTTTTTTTTTTTTTGAGAGAGAGAGAGGGAGTGAGCAGGGGAGGGGGAGAGAGAGAGAGAGAGAGAGAGAGAGAGAGAGAGAGAGAGAGGGAGAATCTTAAGGCTGCACACTCAGCGTCAAGCCCAACATGGGGTTCCATCTCACAACCCTAGGATCATGACCTGAGCCAAAATCAAGAGTCGGATGCTCAACTGACTGAGCCACCCAGGTGCCCCGGAAGTGTGTGGTTAGTTCTTAACAATAAAACTCTTATTTATTCCTGTGAAGGAAAAATTATTTCAACCTGTAATCCTTTGGGAAAACAGTCCTAGGAAATAATACATCTAAAGACCTGTTATTTTATCAAAAAGCTTTATTGAAAAATTTTAATATGTAGAATTGTTTGCGCAGAATTTTTTTAAAAGGCCATGAAACAGAGCTAGAAAGAAGGGGAATAGTAATAATGCTGGCTTTGAAATTAGGCAAACTTGGGGCAAACCTTGGTTCCACCACTTTCTAGCTGTGTAATCTTAGGCAAGTTATGTAACTGAGTTTCAGTTAGCCATTTGTTATTGGGCATAGTAATAATTGCCTTCTAGGGCTCTTATAAAGTTTAAATGAATTAGCATGTGTAAAGAACCAAGGGCATAATAGAGATAAGTTTTTTCTCCTTTGTCCCTCCTCCTTTCCTCATGGTCAGTATTATCATAGTATCTATTGTAATGATGGTTCTTGGAGATCATCGTTATTTTGTTTCTTAGCAACCAAATGGGTGTGACTGAAGGGAAACCGAGAAAATGCGAGGGCAGTCTGGTAGGTAGTTATGTGAGAAAGTCAGAAAGATAATCGTACAAGAGTTAGAAAAACATTGTTTAGTCCAAGGAGTGATTTTTTAAAAGTATTCGCTTATTTTTGAGAGAGAGAGAGAGAGAGAGAGAGAGAGAATCCTAAGCAGGTTCTGCACTGTCCGCGCTGAGCCTGACCCTGGGCTTGAACTCATGAACCCTGAGGTCATGACCTGAGCCAAAGTCAGATAGATGCTCAACGGACCGAGCCACCCAGGCGCCCCTGCTGAGTGATTTTTTGATTGTGCACTTGCATTAAAGCTTTGTACAGCAGTGCAGTGGATACAAACAGGCTTCCCGCCAGCTAACTAGTGCTTTGGTTCACAGTGATCGGCTGAACCAATAATTTATGGCAGCGGAGAGAAACCAGTACACACCTAGTCATGTTTATTCTGCTAATTCCTCTTGTTCTGCTTGGTGTAGGGATCGTTATTCTCTTCAGAGTGGGTTAAGTCAGACAAACAAAAAAATGAGATTTGTTTTCTCTCTCCCCCATCCAAATTCATGTGTACTTCCTTTAATGTCCTGAGTAACATATTAAAGTAAAGTTAAATTACTCACTTTTGGACTGTGTTTTTATGATACTCTTAGAAGTCATTTTTTATAAACTTTTGTCCGCACAAACATTAATTACTTAAGTTTGGTTGAAAATCTCGTAATGTTCCAAGTTTTTAAAAACTGGACTTTTCCTCCAGGTTTACATTCTGACTGGCAGCCATAAGGGGTAGATATAAAGAGAGTGGTTTATGATTTCTGGTGTTAAGGAATTTTTATCCATCCATTGGGAGAAGAAGAGACAGGAAGTGCTACTGCAGGGATCCCATTCAGATGGAAGGCTTTCCTGGGGTGCTGAAACTTGGGCCAGGCTTTCAGGATGAGGAGGGTGTCTCAGATGGAGGAACAAATGCCCTCTGAGGTGGTGCAGAGGTGGCCAGTCCCCAGGCATGTGTTGGGATGAACATGTTGACCAATTGGAAACAGAGCTGGGGATAAAAGGAAAGGTAGATTAGAATAGTGCTTTGCAGGGCTTTAGACACTGAGGTATTTATTAATTATCTGAGAAGCGACTATAGTGAAACTACTTGGAAGAAGGTGGAGAGACACACAGAGGCAGGGAGACCGGTCAGGCAAGTATTTCAGTAACTTTACTACCTGAGGGCTTGAAATGAAAACAGGACAAATGAGAGAAAATAGAACTTGAAGAGTAATTCTAAAAGTCACTGTAGTGGTGTGAAATGGGGAAAGAGGAAAGAGACAGCTATGGTCCTGATTGTTAGCCTGCTGGACCACACTCCATTCTCCTTTCACCGCCCTCCCCCCGCCCCCACCTTGCTGTTCTGCTTACTGTGGCCTCGCTTCGGCTTCCGTCCGTGTCACTGAAACTGCTTCACCTGTGGAGGTCCCACAGATTTCCTCAGCCTTTTTAACTTGTTCAAAACTGAGCTCTATACCTTGTCTCACCGTTTGCATCCCCTGCTGCACTGATCTTGGTGAATGGCTCACCTCTACCCCATCACCCAGATTCAAAAGACTCATTCCTTGCCAGAACCTTTCTTCTCTAAGTACCTGTTAAGTTGCATTTGTGTATATCTTGAGACCTTGAATAGATTGGAATAAATTAGCATGGCCCCGGGGTATGATGGTGGGAGAGACACAGCTCCCAGTCATAATGCCTAGGTCTTAAAGGGAAATGTTTAAGATCCATTTGTTTAGCATATACTAATGGAAAACTTCCTGTGCTGATCACTGAAGATAAAAAGCAAGTCCTCACATCTGCCTTCCAGGAGCTCACTGTATGGAGCACTGGTTTCTAAACTTAAATAAGGACCTTCCCCCCCACCCCCCTTTTAATTGTCAAATATTTTATGGGTAACCCTTCCCCCATCACATTAAGATAATAATTGTATTTTTAGTAACCACAGATTTCATAAATATTGTATTAAGGTAGTAATTGTATTTTTAGTAATTGCAGATTTTATATTGTATTGCAATTTTAAGTGAAGAGGAAGATTTTTACATTTATGTACAAGAATCTACATTTAAAATTGAAATATATGCATGATTTAAGCAGATTTTCAGCTTAGTGCTTAGGACACAGATGAATTTATGACTCACTTGTGAAAACTTAAAACTGTGTGCCAGTTACCTCCAGCTGTTTCCAATTGTGATTCAAAGATTGGGAACTACTGGCCAAAAAAATTTCAAGCCATCTGAAAGTAGAGAGACCAAGTCATAAGCAGAGCATCCGGGGAAGGCAAGTCTGATGAGAGAGAGCATGAGAGTGGGGAGAGAAAGAGACAGACAAACATAGTAGGACAGTTGAAGGAGCAGAGAAGCTTGCGAAGATTTTCCTGGTCACATCTGCTTATTAGCAGATAGGGTGGACCACAATTCTTCCACATTGTATTCTACCAAATTGAGCTTCATTATCATTTTAAGAAAGAAATAAGCTTAATTTCAGAGTTTTAAATGTTTTTACTTTTTAAAAAATATTTTTAAATTTATTTTTGAGAGAGAGAGAGAGCGCGCGCGCGCGCGTGCACAAGTAGGGGAGGGGCAGAGAGAGGGGGAGACACAGAATCCGTGGCAGGCTCCAGGCTCTGAGCTGTCAGCCGAGAGCACTATGCAGGGCTTGAACTCACGAACGGTGAGATCATGACCTGAGCCGAAGTCAGATGCTTAACTGACTGAACCATCCAGAGCGGCTTGGACTTAGAAGATACTTCAAAAAATATTGATTGCCTTTCGTTGTAGAGAATGCTGCCTTTAAGTTATAGTAATTTGTGCTACTTTTGCCAGATAAATGTAGAAACAATTCGTAAGTTAATAGTGAGATAGAGTGACAATCTGGTCATTCTTGTGTATTTAATGGCAGCAGTCTCCTTGGGGTTCCAAATAAACATTTTTGTCCATAGCATCAAGAACTTTTGAAACAGTTGAAATTCAAGTCATTTCCAACTGTTTCCAGTGGCTGTTGTTGCTATTAATGGTCTCAAAGATTGAAATAGCTTAGGCTTTATGTGGGGTGAAAAGTAAACTGGACTGATTGTGCAAAACACATATGTGGCAGATTACTTATACTGTCCAACTTTGTGGCTTACTTTTTCTTTAATGTATTTTAAAGCCTGCATTTTCACAGTAAACCAGCTTTATACACAGGTTTCTAAATGTTACTAGTCCTAATTTTTTTTTTTTTTTTTACCAACCGTGTTCCCTTATTAACAGTTTAAATGCATAACAATAGTCCTTCATTCATCTATTTTTGGGTATGGATTTTAATTTTTTGAATAATACAGCAAGAGTTTATTTCTGAATTATGGTAAAAACTCCATAGATGATAATTCTGAATTCAGTGACCTCTCAAGTTTATAGCACTGTTTTCCTGTGTAATTCATCCTGTTACAATGAATATGAGGGACTTTCCATGTTCTTTTGTTTTACTGGAATTATGTTATATAGACTCTGCTTTGAAATAGTGGATTATTTATTATTTTAGAATATTTTTGTTATCCTGAGAATATGTTTGGTTACCAAATTATTCTTAAAACTAAGAAAAGTATTTTTGTATTTGAAATATAAACTTGTTAATTGCCTCTTTCAAAATAGGATTTTAATCTCTTTGACACACTGAAATGTACAATATCTCTTTCCCATATTTCATAGATTCTGTAATGTTCATGTAGATTTAATTTTCTGGTAAGAAGCCTATTTGCTATTAGTGAGCCAAAGAATTATCTCCAAAGGATCAATGCAAATTGCTCCTTTATTGCAACTTAGCTGTGCTGTTTTTTATTATTTGCATGTAGTTTCTGTTGCTATATAATATTTACAGTTGAAATTATTTTGGTATTATGCAGAAAATAGTTTATTTTTTATCTATTCCTTTAAAGAGGCTTAATAGGTTATAACAATATTCATGTTTCTAAGAACTTTAGTTAATAGTTTTTCTTCTGAGATGTCTGATATACAAACTGTTAAAGTTGCTAGGGAAGTTGAAAGATTCAGTCTTGTTTCTTAGCACACAGTAGGGATTGGGTAAGTGAAGGATATTAAAAAAAAAAAGCTAACATTTTATTTTTTTATTTTTATTTTTTCCCCCAAATTGTCATTTAAAATTCTGGTTAACATATAGTGTAATACTGGTTTCAGGAGTAGAATTTAGTGATTCATCACTGACATATAACATCCAGTACTCATCCCAACAAGTACCCTCCTTAATGCCCATCACCCATCTAGCCCATCTCCCCACCCACCTCCCTCCACCAACCTCAGTTTGTTCTCTATCATTAAGCGTCTCTTAATGGTGAGGCGCCTGGGTGGCTCAGTCGGTTAAGTGTCCAACTTTTGTTCAGGTTGTGATCTCATGATTTGTGAGTTTGAGCACCGCGTCGGGCTCTGTGCTGACAGCTCAGAGCCTGGAGCCTACTTCATATTCTGTCTCCTTCTCTCTCTGCTCCTCCCCTACTTGTGCTCTGTCTCTCTCTCAAAAATAAATAAATGTAAAAAAATTTTTTTTAAATTCTCTTAATGGTTTGCTTCCCTTTCTCTTGTTTTCTTTCTTCCCATATGTTCATCTGTTTTGTTTGCGAAATTCCAATTATGAGTTAAATCATACATTATTTGACTTTCTCTGACTGACTTATTTCACTTAGCATAATACACTGTAACTCCATCCATGTTGCAAATGGCAAGATTACATTCTTTTTTATGGCTGAGTAATATACCATTGTGTATGTATGTGTGTGTGTGTGTATATATATTTATATATATATATTTATATATATATATTTATATTATATATATATATTTATATATATATACACACACACACATACACACACACATATATATATGTAAATAACCTCTTCTTCATCAATTCATCAGTCAGTGGACATTTGGGCTGTTTCCACAGTTTGGCTCTTGTTGGTAATGCTGCTATAAACATCAGGTACACATAGCCCTTCAAATCTGTATTTTGTAAATGCTTTGGGTAAATGCTGAGTAGTGGAATTGTTGCATTGTAGGGTAGTTCTATTTTTAACTTTTTGAGGAACGTCCATACTGTTTTCTAGAGTTGTTGCACCAGTTTGCATTCCCACCAACAATGTAAGAGAATTCTCCTTTCTCTGCATCTTTACCAACATCTGTTGTTTCCTGAGTTGTTAATTTTAGCCATTCTGACTGGTGTAAGATGGTATCTCATTGTAGTTTTGATTTGTATTTCCCTGATGATTAGTAATGTTGAGCATCTTTTCATGTATCTGTTAGCCATCTGGATATCTTCTTTGGAAAAGTGTCTATTCGTGACTTCTGCCCATTTCTTAACTGGATTATTGCATATTAGATTTTGTAAGTTCTTTATAGATTCTGGATACTAACCCTTTATCAGTATGTCATTTGCAGATATCTTCTCCCATTCAGTAGGCTACCTTTCATTTTCTTGATTATTTCCTTAGCTGTGCAGAAGTTTTTTATCTTGATGAAGTCCCAATAGTTCATGCTTGCTTTTGTTTCCCTTGCTCCCGGTGACTTGTGTAGTAAGAAGTTGCTGCGCCTGAGGTCAAAGAGGTTGCTGCCTATGTTCTCCTATAGGATTTTGATGATTTCCTGTCTCACATTTAGGTCTTTCATCCATTTTGAATTTATTTTTGTGTGTAGTGTAGGAAAGTGGTCCAGTTTCATTCTTCTGCATGTTGTTGTCCAGTTTTCCCATCACTCTTTGCAGAAGAGACTGTCTTTTTTCCGTTGGATGTTCTTTCCTGCTTCTCAAAGATGAGTTGACCATTTAGTTGTGGGTCCATTTCTGACTTTTCTATTCTGTTCCATTGATCTATGTGTCTGTGTTTGTGCTAGCCTCCAGATTTGCTTTTCGTTTTCAGGGTTGCTTTGTCTATTTGGGGTCTTAAGTGGTTTCATACAAATTTTAGGATTGTTCTAGCTCTGTGAAAAATGCTGGTGTATTTTGATAGGGATTGCATTAAATGTGTAGACTGCTTTGGGCAGTATAGACATTTTAACAATGTTTGTTCTTCTAGTCCATGAGCATGGAATGTTTTTCCATTTCTTTGTGTCCTCTAGTTTCTTTCGTAAGTGTTCTATAATTTTCAGAGTACAGATCTTTTACCTCTTTGGTTAGGTTTATTCCTAGGTACCTTATGGTTTTTGATACAATTATCAGTGGGATCAATTCCTTGTTTTCTTTTTCTGCTACTTTGTTATTGGCGTATAGAAATGCAACAGACTTCTGTACATTGATTTTATATCCTTTGACTTTGCTGACTTCATGTATTAGTTCTGGCTATTTTTTTTCGAAACTAGCATTTTAAATTCTTAATCTTAACAAGTTATTGGGCTTGGAACTTCATACACTTTAGTCATTTAGTCTTCATAGCAATTATTGTGACAGATATTATCACCCCACTTTACAAAGAGGGTGAATAAATACTGTACTTCAAACTCACACAGCTTGTATGTAAATAAGCCAGAATTCAAGCTCAGGTCTGTTTACCTCTAATATAATGATCATTCTACAACATCACACTGTCTTTTTAAATAAAGGAATTAAGAAAATATTCTTACTGTGTAGTCATCATAATGCCTGTTGTCTAAATGTTCATTTTACTATTCCAAATATACCACAATAAGAGTTTTTGGCATAAAATTTGTTCCATAGGAGGCAGAGAAAGAGGTACTTACGGAGACATTTGTTTGATATTCCAGTAATTCCAAATTCCATGGAAAATATTAGTAAGAAGTCAGTGTTCTTTGAAAAATCTGTGTTTTCAGGAGCTGTCACTGTATTCTGGCAGTAATATTACCTCGTTCATTCCTTTAGCAGCTCCAACATATGCATTCTCCGGATTTATTAAAGCAGCTTTAATAATATCTTCATCTGCGAAACAGTTTTTCAGTTGAATTACAATGCATGGCTGAGTTCAAGGACAGAGAATTCATAGCATTTTAGAGGAAGCAGCTCTAGCTGTCAGCCAGTAGTACTCTTAGTCTCCTTTCACCATTTGCCTCTATTTATGCTTCAGAGTTTCTTTTTTATCTGTTTTAAAAAATACTTACCAAAAAAAAAAAAAGCCTACAGTGACAACTCTGTGACAGGGGTGCCACTGGGATTGGAGTTGTGCAGCATAGGAGAAAAGGAAGAGCAGGCAAGCGTTAGCCCATGAATTCAGCTTGCTCAGCCAGTGTGCCTCCTCACTGTGCTGTACTCTGTTCTTCATTTGGTGCTCTGACTACAGTGTTCTTTTAGGTATCTTATCTGTATCTTATACTGAGGGGAGGAAATATGCTGGATTTAGTGGCAAGTTGGTTTTTACCAAATATCATTACTCCGAAAGTAGCCAACATGTTTTCCGTTTTCTCTAACCTTTTCTCCTACTTTAAGTTCATCTTCCTGCATTTCTTTCTTTCTTTAAAGCCTTAAAATCCCTCCACTTGTCTCTAAGGTGTCAAACTGTCCTGTGCTAATTACACATGTCTGAAGCTTGAATAAACCATATGCACTTGAACTACAGAAATAGGAAAAAAGTGTATGTTAGTTTCAGTGGACATAGAGACCTTAAAAATACTGAGGTATAGATTTCACTGCCCCTGCCACCCGCGCCCCCCCCCCCCCAATGAATGAATGATAATGGTAGGAAAAAACAGCATTTTTCAGTCACCTGAAGTTTGAAGTTCTGAAAAGGAAGCATTTTTTAGACTAAGGGCACTAAGAAAGTTTTCCATGATCTTAGAAAAGAGATCTTTGTTGAGAGTGATTCCATGACTATAATATAGAGCAATTTATGATTTAGTGCCAAAAGTACTCAGTTTTCCCAGGAATTGGATGAGATGAGCTGGGGTGGAGGTTGGGATCAAGCTTGAATTAAGAAGCTTGAAAGGATTGTAAAAACCTTAGCAAAATGCGAATGAGTGGTGAGATGAACTAAGTTTTCTGTGACTCAAACTTAATGCACATGTGTCTGTATATAATTCATACCTCCTACTTCCTTTGTAGTGTAGAGCTGTGTATGTGCTGCCGACTGAATTTGTTGGCTAAAGAAAAGGACTTACGAACAATGGAGAAATGTAGGGGAAGATTGGGGCTGCTGAGGCCATGATGTACCAAAGAGAAGGCACCCTTTTTTCCTCCCTCTCTTCTGCAAGCATGTATTTAATTACAGTGGTGTGCCAGTGACTGTGCTAGGGTCAGGGAATAGGTGGAGAAATTAATGTATGTCTTAGTTCAGGAAAGCCCTAATGGGGTGAAACAGACATTTTTATAATTCAGGTTGATGGTTGTCAGAATGTGGATATATACAAGAAGCATCTGGAACATGGAGAAAGAGTCTGAAAGAGGCAGAGAAAATGTCCTAACAGTGCATGAGCTGAAGCTAGAGTATAGAATAGGGGCTTACCCGTGGTCAGTAATGGGAGAAAAGAAGGCATTCTAGGCAGAGAGGACAGCTTGAGCAAAGCCGCTCCTTTCTGAGAACTTGTCAGCAGTTCACTATGGCTGAAATGTAGTTTTTGAGAGAACAGGAAGAATAGGAGATAATTAGAAGGTGAAAGGGTTCAGATTATAAAAGATCACAGCTGCCATAAGTAAACTTTTGAATTTTGATTCTTAGTTAATGGGAAACTATTGAAGAGTGGTTTTGAAATACAATAATAAATGTAATAATAATAGTGTTTATTGAGCAGGTGCTTTAAATTAGGCATTCTTTTAAATGCTTTACATATAACTCATTTAATCCTTTCATGAACTTTGTGAGGTGTCTGATCCTTCATGAGTTTGAGCCCTGCATTGGGCTCTGCGCTGACAACAGAGAGCCTGCTTGGGATTCTCTGTCTCCCTTTCTCTCTGTCCCTCCCTGGCTGGCTGGCTGGCTGGCTCTCTGTCTGTCTGTCTGTCTCTCTCTCTCTCTCTCAAATAAATAAACTTTAAGAACTTTGTGAGGTATGGATGCTATTATTATTCTCCTATTAAGATAAGGAAATGGAGGAAAACAATGCCTAAGGTCATTCTCCAGGATCACAAGCCCAGCTATTCTGGCTGTGTGTAAATGTGTAGGGCAAGGAAGGAAGGAGACCAGTTGGGTGGGAAGGAATAGAGGCCTGAGTGAGGAGAGAGTTGTGGGGAGGAAGCCCTGATGGTGAGAGCTGGAAGTTCCAAACTGGTTGAGGAACTTTCTGAGGAGCAGCTGTCTTGATCCATGCCTCACTGTCTCTTTTCTGTTATTTATCTCCCATTTTAAACTCGGTTCTGTTTCTTTTGCTTAGTTTTTCTCTCTGCTTCTTTCCACTTAGTAACACTGATTTACTCATTCCCTTAATGACTATTTGTCAGGTTTTTAGTTGGGATTAAAATTCATTAATTCCCGTACAGTTACAAAAAAACAAAACAAAACAACAACAACAACAACAAAAAAACACAAAAAACCCTCATCCCTGCCATAAAAGGACTGTTTGATGTAGTGTGAATACTACAGCTAAATACAGTACTTGTAATTCAAGTTAGTGTGAGCAGAATGATAAAGACTTCTGAGAGAGCCATGTTCATTTGACCGTGTACTTCATTTTCCATTTGTGTTTCTAAAGCCATTGAGATACATTTATTTGAGCTGGTAAGGTCTGCAGCTTCCTGGTTTCCTTAAATATAAGAGCTGGGCCCCTCATAGAGCCATGGCATATTCTAGATTTAGGGGTATAGAAAACTTAGTGTCCCCTAACACATACACACATTCACCTCTTCCAGATTTCCCAATATTTGGTTTTAAGAGGCAAAAAAAAATCTCATTAGTGAATGTAAAACCTCATTCACATCTGCTACTGGATTGTAAGTTCCTAAGGGCAAAGGCCATGCCTGTCTTGTTTACAGTAGTATGTACTGACCTTTCCCACAGACTTGCTCATGGTTTGTGCTGAAGTGTTTGTTGAACTGAATACAGCATATGAGGGTGAACATTTCCTAAAAATACTTTTATTAAGAATTAAGAAATGAAAGCAAACAATGTACAGAAGCAATGAGTGAGACTAATGTGCACAAGTTTGTGATGCTAAATAAAACTATACTAAATTGTAGCACAGAATGGCAAGAACAGTTTTGTGTGGCAGCTCCACATGGTCTATCCCTCCCTCGGGAGCTATAACTTTAATGTCTGCATTTTTAGATCTTGATTATAAACCCATCCCCTTCTTTTGTCCAACCAACTATCACCAGCTAGGGAGTGAGGTAATTCATTCTCCTTTCTACTGCCTCTGCCCATGGTGAGAACAGAACTTCCATAGGCATCTTTTCTGCCTAACTGGAAGGGGCTCACGAAGGACACACCTTCTGTCCCTCCAGCTCAGCTTCTCTCCTGGGAGTTAGAGTCAGTGTCTCGTTGCTTCTAACTTGATACTCATTGGGCCACTTTACCATTGAGTGGCATACACTGTGCCATAACAGGGTCATAGTCTCCAAGTTCTACTTCTTCACCTTTTGTTCTCATGTGTGGCAGGTGCCCTGGTTAGGGGAGAGGACTGCAGTTCTCTCTTACTTCTTGTTCCCTTTTGATCTACTGGTTTTTTGTTGAATGTTGCAAAGACCACAAAGGACCAGAGACATCACTACAAACATGAAACCTACAGATAACACAATGATCCTAAATCCATATCTTTCAATAATAACAATGGATGTAAATGGACTAAATGCCCCAATCAAAAGACGGTGGAATGAATAAAATCAGAATGGATAAAAAAACAAGACCCATCTATTTGCTGTCTATAAGAGACTCATTTGAAAAGAAATTTTTTTAATGTTTATTTATTCTTGAGAGAGAGACAGACAGAGACAGAGTGTGAGTGGGGGAAGGTCAAAGAGAGAGGGAGACACAGAATCTGAAGCAGGCTCCAGGCTCTGAGCTGTCATCACAGAGCCTGATGTGGGGCTTGCACTCACAAACTGTGAGATCATGACCTGAGCTGAAGTCAGACGCTTAACCGACTGAGCCACCCAGGTGCCCCTACAAGAGACTCATTTTAGACCTGAGGACACCTTCAGTTTGAAAGTGAGGGGATGGAGAACCAACTGCCATGCTACTGGCAGTCAGAAGAAAGCTGGAGTAGCCATACTTACATCAGACAAACTAGATTTTAAACTAAAGGCTGTAACAAGGGCATATATCATATAATCCATAATCATATGGATAGAAGGGTCTATCCATCAAGAAGAGCTAACAATTATAAATGTTTATGCACCCAATTCGGAAGCACCCAGATACCTAAAACAATTAATCACAAACATAAGCAATCTTATTGATAAAAATGTGATAATTGCAAGGGACTGTAATACTCCACTTACAACAGTGCACAGATCATCAAGGCAGAAAATCAATAAAGAAACAATGACCCTGAATGATACACTGGACCAGATGGACGTCACAGATATATTCAGAACTTTTCATCCAAAAGCAGCAGAATATACATTTGTCTCGAGTGCACATGGAACATTCTCCAAGATAGAGCACATACTGGGGCACAAAACAACCCTCAATAAATATAAAAAGAATTGAGATCATACCATGCACATTTTCAGATCACAATGCTATGAAACTTGAAATCAACCACAGGAAAAAGTTTGGAAAATCTCCAAATGCATGGAAGTTAAAGAACATCCTACTAAAGAATGAATGGGTGTCAACCAGGCAATTAAAGAAGAAATCAAAAAATATATGGAAACAAATGAAAATGAAAACACAACAATCACAACCCTTTGGGATTCAGCAAAGGCAGTCCTAAGAGGATAATCTACTGTTTTGCTTTTTTTTTTTTTAATGTTTATTTATTTATTAGAGAGAGAGCACGTGTGTGCAAGCCAGGGAGGAGCAGAGAGAGAGAGAATCCCAGGTCACTAAGACAGTGAAGCTCAATCCCACTAACCGTGAAATCACCAGGACCTGAGCTGAAATCAGGAGTCGGATGCTCAACAGACTGAGCCAACCAGGGGCCCCTTATCTACTGTTTTGATAACTGAATGGAGTCAGAGATGGAATTTAAAATGAGAGTGTTCTCTTTGCCTGAACACAAATCAGAAATCCTGCATTTTGGACCTTAAAGTTGATTTGTATTTAGAAAGGGTTTACATTTACTTCTCATTTGCCTACCAGTTTTTGGTAGGCAGTAGCTCTGCAGAGAACCAGGAAGGAGGTTTCAGTGATCTTACCTTCTGAGTAAGAGAAGGTTTTGAGGGCCACCTGCTCAGTACACTTCATGGTCTCCTTAAGTGTCTAATTCTTTGAGTTAGAAGAAGAAATCATTGTGCTTCATAACTATACCCTCACTGAAGTAATATTTGGTCAATGGATCTTTTTCCTTTTTTTGTTAAACCATTTACCCTGTTTTTATAATTCAGACTATTTCCAATGATCTCAAATATCTTTTATTTAATCTATATAAATAAGTTAGGAGTGGATGGTCCTTTTTCCAAGGCTTCTGATAAAGTTAGCTTTAGTCTAAAAGAATGAAATAAATGAGAAAATCATTTGCCTTTTCTAGAAACAAAGCTTAACGTTTACAACTGCTAATTTTTAAGATATTTTTAGTAGGGTACCAAATACATTTTAGTAATTCATTTTATAGTAAGGAAAGAAATGTGTATATTTTATACTCTGGAAAAATGCAAAAGCAGATGTTGCATGTAGAATGACTGCCCCTCATATATTAATTCATTAATAGTAATTGTTAATATTTATTGTGTACTTATAGATCAAGGGTGCTTTGAATACACTGTCTTATCAAAGTTTTTCAACACTTTTTTGGTACTGTATTAGTATCCTGCAGCTGATGGAACAGATTACCACAATTGGGGTGCTTAAAACAACAGCTATTTACTCTTTCCTAGTTTTAGAGGCCAGAAGTCAGAAATCAAGATGGTGGAAGGGTTGTACTCCTTTTGGAAGCTCTACAAAGACTCTTTCCTTGTCTCTTTTCAGCTTCAGGTGGTTGTTGGCATTCCTGATGGCTACCTTACTCCAGTCTCTGCCTTCGTGATCACTTTACCTCCTTCTCTTTGTGTGTGTCTTCTCCAGTTCTGTCTCTTATGAGGCCATTTGTCATTGGATTTAGGGTCTGTTCGGTAATCTAAGATGATCTCTCAAGATCTTTAACTTAATTATTTCTGCAAGACTGCTTTTCCAAATAGGTAACATTCACATGGACATACCATTCACCCAATTACAGATACAGACTTTTAGCATCGCCATTTCTCAGGAAGATTATTTGACCAAGTAGTGAATTTATGACTATGAGCTGTCCTCTCCACCATCACACTGTGACTCCATGCTGCTGTATTCTGCTTGATTTGTAGATGATCTGTTTTGAGGCATTGCCTGTATGATATCTAGTCTTTTATTAATTAGTTGTGACTTTACACCTGGCTAAGTTTTGTTGTTGTTGTTGTTGCTTAGTGTCTGTTTTTGTAAGTAGGGTGTATAAGACTCATTGAGGAATTTTCTGAATGCAAAAACTGGAGTTACTTGCCATGGTTAACGCCATCAGGAGAAAAGGCATCTCATTACTTTGACAGCAGCATAGACTTGTTTTTCTTGTTTAGTGAGACCAATCAGAAACATCAGAGTTCTAATCCTGACTTCATCACTTACTAGCTCTAAGGCTATGAGCAAATTACATTAATTCTTAGAACTTCAAAAAAAAAAAAAAAAAAAGAAAAAGAACTTCAGTTTATTTACCCATAAATAAGAATCTAATGATTAGATTAGTTGAAAAAGTCAAACCTGAGCATTTAATAAGTAGTTTGCCTAAATTAAGCAAAGAAATATTTTAGAAAATATAATTCCAATGTCTATGAATGTCTTCTGAATTATTTAGGTCTCTTTAACTAGTAATAAAAGTTATACTTTTTAAACAGTTGTTTATATCATAAGTGATGAGGCTGCTCCTTCAAAAAAATACGTAAGCATCTTTTATTATCCATGTACATATATGGTATCTTTTTAAAAACTCAAATAATATTTACTTTGCCTGTTTGTGGTATTTTCCTCAGCACGCTTTGGTTTTGTTGTTTGTATAATTTTTTTAAAGGATCATTCCTCTTACCCAGTGTCTGACACACATACCAAAAAGGGAAAAATTGTAAGAAAGAATGTTGCTCAGATCACATCATCCGATTATTGTACTTTCAGCATTTTGTAAGTGATAGCTCTTTCCTAAGCAGACATTCTTGTTAAGCTTGGAGGTCATTGTTTCTTTTTAAGAGCACTGTGTTCCAATTCTGAATATTTTTTAGATAGGAAGCATGGCCATCTTTCATTTTAAGTACTTTTTAGTAGATGTTTGTTGAGAATACTGGTTACTGGATAAGACAGACTGCCTCAGTCGTGCTTACTTATTCTTGTTTGTTTTTCCGCAGTGGCATAAGCCTGTTTGATAAGGTCATGGTGGTTGAATATATTTTTCATCTATTTTCTGATGAAAGGACTGATTTTGTTTTCAATATTCTCTTTTCCACCTGCATTCCTGACGAGTCAGACATTTTCAGAAATGTATGTTTCAAGAAGAGTGTTTAATCATAGAACTGAATGTAGTGATGGATTTTTAAAAATATTTTGACCCAAATGATACTGTGTTACCAATGCTGCCCCTGCTATCAATTTCCTCCTAACGTAGAAAATGGTTTGTTTCTATCATAACCATCTTAACACCCACCTCCATACACATCCATGTGCACATACCATTTCTATTCAAAGCAGACTTATTTCAAATTGGAAGTAACCGTGTAGATAAAGAAGATAGACTTCACCTAGAGAAGTATATGTAAGTAGTAGTTTTCATCCTTGCATTTACTTTTTAAATTGATAATCATACAAAAGCTATTTGGAAATGTTTGGGGTTTACTCTGAAGAGATTCTAGACATGTTCAAGTTTGCTGATTCTCTTACTTTTTAGGGAAACACATTAAGGTGTTTAATTATTCTGATTTTAAATATAAATGAAATTTTCTGTTATCAATAGAAGATGTTTTGAAACATATGTAGGTATTGCTGATTTTTATAGTATCCCATCTATAATTTGAAGTAGCTTTTAAAATATAAAGCTACATTTAATCTTTAAGAGGCATTGAAGACAAGGTAATGCTTTAGTATATATTGTAATTTTTACTTAATATATTCAGTGCTAGCATTACTTTTGGCAACTGGCCATTCCTTTTTCAAATCTAAATATTTAATGGGTTTAAGGTATTAGAAATTGCATCTGGTTTATGTTGTGGTTATTATCTAAATTAGCATCATAACGTCTAGATTTACAGTTAACTGATAGTGATTTTAGGCTTAAAGGAAAAAAAAAACATTTATCTGAAGTTAGTGGTAAAATTTCAGTTATCCCCAAAACCTCAGGGCCTGTCTAATTTTGAATAACTTGATTTTCTAGATAAATTGACATTAAATATCTCAATTCTTTAAAATGTTTCAACATTTTCATAGAAGTCTTTCAAAATGTATTTCTTTGTGTAATAGTTTCCTATTGCTATGTAACAAATTACCACAAACTTAGTGGCAGAAGTCCCCACAGATTTATTGTTTTACAGTTCTAGAGATCAGAAGTCCAAAGAGGCTCTCACTGAGCTAAAATTAAGGTGTTGGCAGACTTTCGTTCTGGAAGCTCAAGGGCAGAATCTGTTCTTTCGCCTTTTCCAGCTTCTAGAGGCTGCCTGCTTTCTTTGGCTCCCATTCTTTCCATCTTCAGAGGTGGCAAAGGCTATGGAGTCTCTCACGTGATGGACTCTTTGGCTTCCCTCTTCTTCCATGTTTAAAGACCCTTGTCATTACATTGGGCCTACTGGATCTAAGATCATCTTCCTATTTTAAAGTCATATGATTAGCAGGTTTTTGTTTTTTTTTTTTAATTTTTAAAATGTTTTTGAGAAAGAGAGAGAGAGAGAGAATGAGAATGAATAGGGGAAGGGCAGAGAGAATCTGAAGAAGGCTCCAGACTCTGAGCTGTCAGCACAGACCCTAATATGGGGCTCGAACTTATGAACTACGAGATCATGACCTGAGCTGACAGGTCATGACACTTAACCAACTGAGCCACCCAGGCGCCCCTGATTAGCAGTTTAAATTCCAATTTAAGGAAACTTTAATTCTCCCCTCCCCATGTTATTTAAAAGTATTTATAAGTTCTTGAGATTAAGACAGAGAGACGTTGTTGGGAGGCCATTATTCTGCCTACCATTTTGCCTTCTTAGAGTGTTGAATTATGTGTACTGAATTGACTGTGAGGATTGCATGAGATAGGAAGTCTGAATGATTTATTTTATCATCCTTTATTGCTCAGAAGTGAAATTAAAATCTCTTCCAGGCTTCACTCCAGCTTGGTGGGAGGGTCTTCCTTGTGGCTCACTAGTACTTACTGTAGGTGACTACACTTGTACAAACAGAAAAAATTTCTGTATCAGAGTCATTAAGGACCACTGTTGGAAGGATATAAATCGGTATTTGACATTCCTTCTCACTCCTGGGCAGTACAGTGCTATTCAATAACCTTTTAGTTGTCTATTCTCTTTATTATCAAAAAAGGGCCTGTACCCATCTTTATCATTATGTCTCTCACCATTATCACATTTGGTGTGTCTTAACTTCTGGCCACTTAGACTGCCAGTTTTTTGACATGTCTGATCTTTGTCAGATTCTAGTTGTGCCCTGGTCTTTTTTGTTATCTGCTGTACCATTTGTTTTTTTGCATTTTGTGTGTGTGTGTGTGTGTGTGTGTGTGTGTGTGTGTGTGTATACACGAGTTCCTTCTTCCTTTCTTTTTCTTTCTTTTTCTTTCTTTCTAAGATGAAGAAATGGAAGTTGAGTAACTTGCACAAGCGTGAGCCATCAGTGGCTGATTGAGCATTCAAACCCAGGTTATGTGTTCCAGGAGAGCCCGTGTTACCACTTGACTGAGTGGCTATCCAGCATTTATCCCAAGTCCTGAACCTTTTCTTTTGAAATCCATTTGTCATGAAATTTTACTGAAAGAGATCTTGGCAACTAGAAGGGAGAACTTTACATTGAATATCAATTTATTTACTACCAGGAAGGTAAGAGTAAGGCTGAGGGATACTTCCACTCTGCCTTACCCTTTGGAGATAAAAACAGGGAATCTGAGGGATAATGCCTATGTTTTAGTAGATTCAGTAGGAAGGATCCATATACACCCAATTTTCAACTTAGGAGGAGTAAGGAATTGGGCTGTTTTTGTGACATTCTTTTAAGGGAAGATAAGAAAGGAAAGGAAGGGGTGAACAGAAAGACATCAGATATAAAGTGCCTGTTTACTCTTTGTGAGTCACTCACATTATTCTGCTTTAAAAACATGTTAGGAATTCATCTAATCTTCCTCAGGCACACCCACTTCCCTCTAAGCCTAGTATAGTTCACAGATAAATTGGTCTTTCTCAGCTCACTGCTTTTGCTATGCAGTCTACCTTGCCAGGGGTGAATTGATGTCCTGTGGCGGGCCAGACTCTTCCTATTCTGTCTCACTTTCTTCCTTATGTAAAGGAGTACCTGACTAACCGATATTTTACCTACTTCTGAACTTTTCCTTGCCTTGGCATTGTTTCTTGGGTTGAAAAAGACGTGTAAGTCACTAAGTACATAACAATGGTCACGTGGTTCTTTAATTCATGTTCTGCTTTAATTGTCTACTCTGCTTAGTGCTTCCCTACATTCTTGGTTTCCACAAATGATTATTTGTACAAAAGATCCATTTTATATATAGTTGCTCTCTGACCTAAAATTTAGGACTTGGATACAAATATATGCCATTGACCTTCACTTGCATGGTAGTACTTTGGGACAGTGTAATGCCTGCAAGCTTTATATTCTTTAGTATACTGAGGAGATCTTACACAGAACAAATGATTAGTAGCTAAATGGCTTTTGTATTCTTTTATCTCCATTTTAATATACGCATTCTCATTCTCCGGAGATTGAGACTGTCTGTAAGCATTTCCAGAAAAGGCCATGGATACACATCAGTCTTGACAATAGGAACTGACATCTTAATGTAATTTACATTTCTTTACTTTCAAATTTTTCTTTTTGTGGAGAAGAATGCATAAAAATATTCTCTAAACTAGAAAGTACTAGAAATCAGGATTCATAATTGGAGACTGTTCTAGACACAAGGATTCACACTCTTTATCTCTCTTGTCAACATTTTCATTAAAGATCTAGAAATCTTTTCTGCCTCATTGATTAAGCCTTAGAAGTGACTGAAGTTATGGAAAGAGATTTAGCATGTCTAAATAGTATAAAATATTTAAGTGAAGGCACAGTGTTTTGAAAATATATGTATATATGTTATAATTTGGAGCTGGGGAAATACAGTTAAAACCTGAGAAAATTCTTGGCTATAGCGAATGATTACTGTCGAATCTCCTGGATAAATGAATTATTCTCTTTATTTATTTTTATTTATTTATTTATTTTTTTAAATTTTTTTTTCAACATTTATTTAGTTTTGCGACAGAGAGAGACAGAGCATGAACGGGGGAGGGGCAGAGAGAGAGGGAGACACAGAATCGGAAACAGGCTCCAGGCTCTGAGCCATCAGCCCAGAGCCTGACGCGGGGTTCAAACTCCCGGACCGCGAGATCGTGACCTGGCTGAAGTCGGACGCTTAACCGACTGCGCCACCCAGGCGCCCCTGAATTATTCTCTTTAGCTAAAGGAGACTACCTGGTATGATGGAAAGAACATGGGCTTCAGTGTCACACAGAGCTGACTTTATATCCTGGTAATATTTACCTTATTTCTGTATTAGAATGTGCATGATGTAACATTTCTGACAGTTCAGAATCTCTTTTTTTTTTTTGTAAGTAACATTTATTATAAGGTGTCAAAGATGCACTTGTAGGTGGCAGCATATAATGAAATTTTTTTGAAAAAGTTTTTGAAAATTAAAAACTTTTTGATTTGGATGTTAGGCCAATATTTAGGTGTCTGTTCTACTCATTAGCCATTTACTAGCCATAGGAATGTTAGGAAATTTTTCTTTTTTTTAAATAATTTTTTAAATGTTTATTATTTTTGAGAAAGAGGGAGGGAGAGAGAGAGAGTGCGAGTGTGCGCACGCGAGCGGGGGAGGGGCAGAGAGAGAGGGAGACACAGATCAGAGTCAGGCTCCAGGCTCTGAGCTGTCAGCATAGAGCCCGACGTGGGGCTTGAACCCACGAACTGTGAGATCATGACCTGAGCCAAAGTCGGACACTTAACCGACTGAGCCACCCAGGTGCCCCTCTTTTTTTTTTTTAATAAAATTTTGTTAATTGATTTTTTTCAATGAGTAATATATTAATATTGCTCAAAATCTAAAGCTTTTGCAATGAAAATTCTTTCTCCTCCCTCCTCTCAGTCACCCAAACTCTCTTCCATATATTGAAACATTTTGCATATATATATATGTGTGTATATATATATATATATACACACATATTTTTTTTTATAGTTTTTATTCATTTACTTTGAGAGAGAGAGAGTGAGCACAAGTGGCAGAGGGGCAGAGGGAGGAGAGAAAGACTCTCATTAGCACAGAGTCCAGTGTGGGGCTCAGTTTCACGAATTGTGAGATCCATGACCTGAGCTGAAATCCAGAGTCGGATGCTTAACGGACTAAGCTACTCAGGCGCCCCTGCACCTGTATTTTTCACAGAGGTATTTTATGCATGGAAGAGCAAGACATATGTACATTTCATCTCTTTTCCTACAAATGGTAGATACTGTGCATATTGTCAGCTTTAGATTATCATGGGGATCCTTCTGTATCAATAATAAGAACTTGGCTCATATTAAAAATAGGTACATAATGTTCCATTTTATGAATATACAAAATATGTTTAACCTATTCCCTATGGATGGTCATTTAGTGTACTCTTAACAATGCTATAGTGGTTTACTTCAAATATGCTTCATTCTATACATATGTGAGTATATCTGTGGGTAAATTTCTAGAATTGGAATTGGTAGGTCAGAGGGTGTATCCATTTTTCATCGTTACAAGGGAGAAGACCCTACAGATGTCAGAGGGCTGTTCGAATGAAGTGTTGTGTATACTCAATTAATGTTGCTTCTCTTTTGTCCCTCCTGTAGGACATATGAATATTTAAGGGCATGGGTCAGCTGAATGCAACTAGAGTCCAACTTTTGAGATGTCATGAATGTCAGCATTGTTGTTTTTAATTTGCCTGGGCCCATAAAGATAGGATGAGCTCTGTGGTAATTGTTACTTGGCTACCCTTCCCCAGAAGTAGTTTGTGTTTTAGAAATAGAAGCAAACATGTCTAAGATATCTTTCTTTTACTTCAAACATCTACTTCCTAAGTTACTTTATATCTTTGATGTGTCATCATGTCATGCCACGATTGAAACCGGTATCTTTGGTATTTTGTTTTTTTTTTTTAAATGACTAGCAGAGTGGAAAGCAGACACTTTCTTGTCACTCTACTCTTCTTTCTCACAAGTGTGAGTTTTCATGGAGTGTGAGAGATAGTCCTTTATGAGCACAAGAATTTAAGCTGACATTTATTTTCCTTGGGCTTCAGTCATCTTATGTTTTTTACATATGACCATGTCATCAATATCTTGGGAGTTTTTACATTTAGAATTTTTTTTTTTAATGTTTACTCAATTTTGAGAGGGAGACCAAGTGTGAGCGGGGGAGGGACAGAGAGAGAGGGAGACACAGAATCCGAAGCAGACTCCAGGCTCTGAGCTACCTGCACAGAGCCCAATGTGGGGCTCAACTCACAAATCTTGAGATCATGACCTGAGCCGAAGTCGGACGCTTAACTGACTGAGCCACCCAGGCACCCCTACTTTTAGAATTTTTTTAGTTTGAACTGAATTTTGGGCATTAGGCACACTGACATTCTTAATAGTCTTGAGAGTTTTTTATTTTACATGTGTGAGACATCCGTCTTGAATAAACATTTTTTTTTAAGTTTATTTTATTTTGAAAGGGGTAGGAAGGGCAGAGAGAGAGGGAGAATCTGAAGCAGGCTCTGTGCTGTCAACACAGAGCCCAATGTGGGGCTTGAACTCACAAAACCATGAGATCATGACCTGAGCCGAAATCAAGAGTCAGAGGTTTAACTGACTGAGCCACCCAGTCGCCCTTTGAGTAAACTTTTCTAATAACCTCTATTGTCTAAGGTAAACTTTGCCACTGGGTCCATGGGAAGATGATGAAAATGAGGACAAGAGCCATGTACTAGAGCACCTGTCGCATAATTAATAGCTAAATCATTGTTCTGATTTAGATGTATTAACTCCTATAATGCTTATAGCATCTTCCCTGTGAAGTAACTGATACTGTTGTTAGTCACCACTTACAGAGCAAAGTAAAACATAGAAAGATTAGGTAACTTGTCTGAGGTCACCCTTTTAGTAAATTGTAAAATGTGCTCTGAACCTGGCCTGACTCTAGAGTCCATACTCTCTTTCTATAGTACAGTATCCTTAGTTTTACACATGTCTCTTTAGTATGATCTTTTGATGTCCTTGGGAATACTGAAATCTAGATGACTGTCATCTTTGCTCCCTTCTACTGCCTATGTCTTCCTGACCCTTTCCTTACACCATGCAAATATACACACATACCCTGCATAAATGCCCTATGGTCAAACTGCTGTTGTAGTAGTAAGTTCAGACTGTATTTTGACTCAGTTTTCTATTTTCTGGTTCTTTTCTCTGAAGTCAGTGCCTGGTTTTTTTTTTTCCTTTGGGTTTTTTTTTTTTTTTTTTGTCACCTTGCCCTCTTTTGTCACTGCCCAGTTGGGCTTATTACCCGCCAGTATCGTTCGACCTCATTTTGAAATCTTTTTCATCCTTGTCACCTGTTACTTATCCATGTTGCAAAGAGGCTGTAAACCTCTCAGAGCACCCGTATTCTTTGACACAGTGAAGTGAGTAGTTACTTTTCTCAGCTATGTTTATTTGCTCTGGTTGTTAGAGGTGCCTTGTTTATTATTGGAGAAGGGCTTTTCTTTTGCCAGATACTTTACTCATTTATTTGTAAATGTCTATTAAGCATCCCTGAGCCAAGTTCTATACAACTCCTAGGAAAACTGACATTGGTATATTGTAGGATGATCAGAAGGCTTGGAGTCTGCAGAGGTCTTATACATAGCTTGATTCTAAAACTTTTCAGTAAATCTTCAGGAACAGACATCTTCAGTGAAATGATAATTTGTACAAGGGTTTGCAAATATAAAGCTCCTATTTATATGCTTCCTTGCTGAAGTTGGTGGTAAAATATCCAACATACATACAATGCACACATATTAATTATGTGAAAATTATATAATGTAATATTATATAATTGTATAATGATTCAATAGAATTGTTACCTGAATACAGTTCCTTAGTTTGCTTATTTTAGAAGGTTTGATTCAAGACATCTCTGTCATCTTAAATTCCATTCTTGTCCTAAGCTATGATTGCATATGAATTATTTTTCTATATAAGATACATTTTATTTTCATGTTTTAGATTCAAAGTTAAGATATTTCAGGAAGATTTATGCATTATCTATTAGAAACCTTTCATTTATTTTCTAATATGTAACAACTTCGAATCACAGAAGATGAGGAATTTAAAAGACGTTAGCAAGACTTTAACATGTGCTATTGTCCTTGCAAATTTATTTTAAGCTCTATCTGCTGTCACACACTGAAAGATGCAAGGAAACAATGTGGCTTTGGCTGGAGGTTATCACTTCTCAGAATAACTTCGGTGTATTATCTTTAGTGGCATTTTAGCTTAGTTGGCCCACTTCAAAATACCCATCACAGAGATAACCACAGACTGACTTAAACTCCGATGACTTGTTCCATAATTGTCTGATTTTGGAACTCTAAAAGTTTGGCATCCAAAAACTCTAATTTCGAAATTCTACAGTGTCCAGTAGCAGTTCTCTATACTGGAGGGGCAAAAGGGAATAATTCTGATATTGGTAATTAGTAATGTCTTTTATTTCTCTTACTGAAAATTGTTCATCATAATAGGTAGGCATCTTATTTGCACAAACATTACCAGAAAGAAATCTATGAAAATATGTGTAGCCTTTCCTGGAAATAAACTCGACCTGTGCTATGAGGTGGAAGCCCTTGTCAGAATAAAATTAAATGGGTACAAAAAGAACTAAGAGAATGCGAAATGCCAAAAAACAAATAAGAATAATAAAAGGTTGAACTTATCATGCCAATTTAAAAATTCAAATGAGGGGCACCTGGGTGGCTCAGTTGGTTAAGCCTCCGACTTCAGTTCATGTCATAATCTTGTGGTTTGTGAGTTCAAGCCCCGCGTCGGGCCTTGTGCTGACAGCTCAGAGCCTGGAGCCTGCTTCAGATTCTGTGTCTCCCTCTCTCTCTGCCCCTCTCTACTTCTTACTCTCTGTCTCTCAAAAAAATAAACATTAAAGTTCAAATGAACGAGTAAACGCTCAAGAAAAGGTAGAAAATTTTGAAGACTAAAGCAAGTGTATTACCCTGCTATGTATCACAATGTAAAGCTAAAGGCAGTGTGGAATGGGTGGTTGGAAGTTGCAAAAACATTTTAATGCTTCTGCTGGAAAAAGTCATTCTCATCTCAAAGTGTTCTAGCTGGTCTGTCTCCAGCTCAGTTTAATCCAGTTTTTTTTTTTTTTTTTCCAGTGAAGCTATTTAATGTATTAATTAACATTTATTTAGTAAGCTTATTGTGTGTCTGTTTTATACCAATTATTCTGCCAAATGCTAGGGACAGAAAGTTTAGTAATCTGAATGAAGACTGATGAATTTACTGTTTGCACAGAGCCTCGTAAACAACTTGTGCCTGTGGTGGACCCTAATCAATTTATGAGTGTGCAGTAAATCAAAGGGTGGCATCCCTTAGATTTTCAGAAATCAAGGCCCAGACACTTTACTGAACTTAACAAGCTTGAAGCAGATTTCAGGTTCCATCCCCAGAGATTTTGACTTTAAAGTCAAGTCTTTCTCATTTCCATAGCCCATGTTTAACCACTAGCCCTTAGTTTCTGTTTACTTCATCTCCCCAGATAAATGTTAAGAAATCTGATTCAGCCACGTGCTGTCTCCTACAATACTCAGGGAAGAGTCTTACCACACAAGTGATGCTAAAATATGTCTAAACATGAGGAGTCAAATCCAGGCAACATTAACGGTTATCAAACTCGCCATGATGTCTAGTACATGACCCATAAAGGAACAAGTGATAACAACTGATGTCAGCTCAGAAAGAAAAGTTCCTGTGTTGTTTAGTATAAATTGCTCTCTAAGAGGAAATTGGAGGAGTAGAAGTTTCCTTTCTTTTTGCTTTAGGAAATATGTCATTCATTTTCTAAAGAAGGACTGATTGCCTTTTTTCCATTATATGCACTGATTATTTCTTACATGTCAAATAGGCAAAGGTATTACATAATAAAATTTGCTTAGTTAGGGTGAGATTTTGACTCTGCCTAATGATTGTAAAGCTAGCTTATTCACCGTTCTTAATCATATACCTAATACCCAATAAGAATGTGCTTCTCTAGTTGAGGTGACCTGTGGATATGGACATGTTTTATTAAAATGATAAAACAGACACTTCGATGATTATTGTTTATGTATCATTACGGTTAACTGTTTTCAGAATCTGAGGAGCCTAATCTCCTTTAGAAGTCGTATATTTCATTTAGTGACAACGGTTTCTTGACAGTGTAATACATACTCTCGTGTGCATTTTAAAATGTCCACAAGTTGTCAGGTTGAGTGGCTGAGAGATTTGTTTAAAGAAATGTGGGCAGCATTCTTGTGGTTGGACCAAAAAGGGAGAAAATGAAAGTATTGTATAAAAGATGTCTTAAAAGCTTATGTTATGAAATGGATTATATCTGAGACTTAGAGTCTGTTTTTAAAATAAAAATAAGAACAGACTAAGTTCTATATCTTTAAATATTGTCTAAGTAGGAGTGCCTTGAAGAGACAGTATTAAAATTAACTTACGGTTATTAAGCTTTCTGTGACTTTAGTAGAGCATTTGTAGACTAATTGAATGAAAATAGATATAAAAATCTCTTAACTATAGGAAAGTTTACTCCAGGTAAAATCTCATTTTAATGTACAATATTATATAAATATGTCAGAATACAAAAACCGAGCAGTTCCTCTTTTGCCCTTCCCTTCCCTGGTCTCTTTCATCAGAAGCAACAAATATTTCTCATGGTATTTACTTTCATATTTCTAAATAATAATCATCTGCTAACTCTTGAATATTTAGTCTTAATTATATTCACTGACTTCTTATGATGGTATGTGAGAATTTGCCCTTGCAGCTCCACTGCTTTTTCCATCTTGTCAGTATTGGAAAGATTTAATTTAACAATAAATTAAAAAAAATTTTTTTAACGTTTATTTATTATTGAAAGACAGAGAAAGTCAGAGCGTGAGCAGGGGAGGGGCAGAGGGAGAGGGAGACACAGAATCTGAAGCAGGCTCCAGGCTCTGAGCTGTCAGCACAGAGCCTGACACGGGGCTCAAATTCACAAACCGCGAGATCCTGACCTGAACCACCCAACTAAGCTTAACCGACTGAGCCACCCAGGCACCCCTTAACAATAAATTTTTTAAATCCATTTTCATTTTCCATTTTTGAAAGGTATAGTTTAGCAATTTTTTTAAATCCAGTCTTTTTATTCTTGTAGCAATATAAATATTCTGTGCTGAGCCACAGTTTGGGAGAATTCTGTGTATTGGAATTCAGGAAGAGAGTCAACAGTGCCCCACAGAGAGCACTTGCAGGAAGAGTGGGCTCACAGAGACTGTGTGAGCCACTGCCCCTCTCTCTGCATGGATTCGCTTAGTACTCTGCACCAGAGACCCTGGAGCCCCTCTCCTCGCCACGCTGCACAGCTCTCCATGTGTTGTGTTTGTATCTGCATGTTTGAAATCTGGTTCTTTTATATAAAAGGAAGTTCACCATTTCCAAGAGTATATGTAGACATAGCATTGGAAGGTGAATAGCCTGAGGAGGTTTGTGGGAAATGTGAAAATATTTTCTGAAAATACATTTTGTAAAACAAAACAAAACAAATCTCTTCTTTCACATTCTTCATATATTTATTTACATTGCTCTACAGCACAGTGTTATCTGCACAGATAGTGTTTTGTAATCACTTGGTCATTAAAGTCATCTTCCCTTTTGTTATTGCCCTTATTATCTATCATCTTTATAACAATTTTTGTTTTAGTATTTAAAACCAATTAATTGTTTTTCTTTGTGTTCCTTTTCATGAGTACATGCTGTAATTTCTTTCAGAGGCCATCTTCCTTGGAGAGATTACAAACTCCTTTGAATTTAAGTGGCTTTCAAGTTAATGCTGTTGTTTTCCTCTATCTCTGTTATCTTTTGTTCCAGGCATTTTTCTTCCTAAGAAAATATTCAGTGGCTACTGTCTGTTTGTAAAACAATTACACATATATTGAAGAACATTTGGAAGATACAGAAAGTAAGAAACTCATGCCATCTAGAGAAAACAAACATTCTAGTATATGCTCTTCTGGTCTGACTGTATATATACAGATTATGTATTCTTTCAACATATAGTTCAGGACACAGAGTTGAATCAGGTAGCCGTATGGTACCTGCTGTCATGAAATGCTGTGCTAGTAATAAAGGAGACAGTTGACATAATAACATAATTATTTAATTATAATTTTGACAAGTGTGTATGGTATAAGAACATAGTTTTCTTTAAAAAAATTTTTTTTTAAACGTCCATTTATTTTTTTGAGACAGAGAGCATGAACGGGGGAGGGTCAGAGAGAGAGGGAGACATAGAATCTGGAACAGGCTCCAGGCTCCGAGCTGTCGGCACAGAGCCCAACGCGGGGCTCAAACTCGCAGACCACGAGATCATGTCCTGACCCAAAGTCGGACGCTTAACCGACTGAGCCACCCAGGCGCCCCTAAGAACATAGTTTTAAGGAAGGGAGTAGCATTATCAAATTTGTGAGCAGGATTCATCAGTTTAAAGAAAACATATTGACATAATATATAATAAAATGCCTCTGTAATATGCTATGTGTGTATAAAAACTTGGCCTCCAATGTGTATAAGTTTGCCAGATGTTATTTCTCTTTCTATGATATTATAGAATTGTGGCCTAGTAGAATTAAATACTAATGGGAAGAGTCATTCTGCTTTTAACTTTATCATTAGTACGTCAACTTTTTCATTTGAATCTTTTACTTCAGTTGCTACTGAAGTACCAGATAAGTGAAGTAAACTGCTCATAATGAATTTGCCCATGACAGTACCATATGATGATTACAGTGTTAAGTACATTCATTTTATAAATATATGGAAATGCTGTACAGATTTGAGGCTATTTTATTTATCGACACAAGTCTTAGGTACAGTGCTGGATAATTTATATATATTACATCATTTAATCCACAGAATAACCCAGTGAGAGAGGTGGTAAGCTCTTTTACAGATGAAGAAGTTAATTCAGAGAAGTTATTTAACTTGTACTGACTTATGTTGTGAAGATAGTATTGAGATATGAGTCTTGCTTGGTTCCAAATAAATTCATGCAATTTTAATTTTCTTGATATTATGCACTCTCCTTGTAATGGAGGTAGGTGAGTAGGAAATATACCCATTTCTCAAATGAGAAAACTGAGGCATAGGAAAGGCCAAGATTTCAAGTACAATAGAAAGGACAATGAACTAGTAGTCAACCTTTTCCTTCTTTCCTGTTTGTATATAAAGAAGATTCATCTATATCAGATTCTATACCGAAGTGTCCTATGGTGGTGATACCAGGAGGCTAGTGGAGTGCATTCTGAGTTTTCTGCCTATCTTGTACTTAAGCCAGAAAAGCTGTACTTTTATTTGGTTATATATATTGGGCTTTGGAATACATTCAAGTGTAACCAAGGGTTATAATAACTAACCTACTTTGGTAACAAAAATTTGGGCTTTCAGGGTTGGTTTGCTGCTTTACTTTTATTCTAGGTGAGATCATAAATCACTGCTCTATTATATTTTTCTATAAAATGAAGTGTCAGCGTCTCTTTTTTTTTTTTTTGGTAGTAAAAATGTAATGAGAATTAAGTTATGGCAGTGTATACTGATCTTGAAGAGTGTTTTTAATAAAACCATGTGTTCGGTTTCTGCAAGTAGTTATGATGAAATTTTTTGTCTAAAGCATTTCAGCTGTAGTAATAGTTGAGTCCATGTGTAGATATTTATGCTCTGTATTTTAAAAAGTTTAGTTATTTTTGAGAGAATGTGCATGGTCGTGCACAACATGCGAGAAGCAGGGCAGGAGCAGAGAGAGAGAGAGAGAGGGAGAGACTGAGAATCCAAAGCAGACTTGAGTTGTCATTGCAGAGCCCAATGCGGGGCTCGAACTCACAAACAGTGAGAACCTGAGCTGAAGTCAGATACTTAACCAACTGAGCTATCCAGGTGCCCCTATGCTCCGTATTTTTGATAAACTAAAGAAAATAAATTTAAATGATAGAATGAGGGATTTTGTTAGACTAGTAGGAAATTGTGATAGTTTGACATAGACCAAGTTATTATTTGTCTAACAAGAAAACTTAAAAATAAAAAAGATTTTACTAATGATTTAAAAAATGTTGATGTTACATAAAGTCTGTCTAGATGACCTGTAAGATCTGTGTAATTCTTTGATTTCTCAAGACTTTCATATCCAGTTTTATCATACATATACTACAGCACATATTCAGATTGCAGCAAATATTTTTGGTGGCTTGAAATGGAAAATTGTAATTATCTGAGGTGGATCTTTTATCTAGGGCTATTTTTACAAGGCTGCACCACCTCTACAGATGTTCCTTCCAAATAACTGGTTCCTTACAGCCGTACTCCTCGATATTCTAGCACATTTTAACTGCTGGTCTTTTTCTTCAGTACTCACAGAAGACACATAATTCAACAAGAAAAGCAGCGAGTCATGCCACATCTTGTTTTTGTAAGAACACCAAAACATAAGCATATGTCAGTGTTTGCTTTGGGGTAGGTTTCCCTAGAAAACAGGAGATCAGTGAGATGCTGAATTGCAATTTTATGTGACAAGACAGCTGAAAATAAGGCCGTGTGTGAAAGAAGCCAAACTCTTAGATGTTACGCTTGTCAAAATGGGAGCAAAAATTATAATGCAAGTTTAATTTCCTTAAATATGGATCTCAACATGAATTGAGGTATGTAGCTCACCCACAGCCTTGGGTGTGGCCTATGAACATAGCTGTTAACTCTGATCTATAATTTTTATATTTTATTGCCATGTGTGACTGGGTTTTTGGATTGCAACATTGATGCAAATGAGAGAGAAGGAAACATGTCAGATATACCTTAGCATACATGTTTTTGGCTTTGGCTATTTGCATCATCATAACTTTTTTTTGTTGTTTATAGAACTTCAGTAAGTTGGCTACACTGCTAGAGAAAGTTTTAATATGCTAGATTTCTTCATGGGGATTGGGAACTGAGCATGTTCTCTGGCCAGTCTGTGATAGTTTCTTATCTGTGTTGATTGTGATGGTTTCAGAGGCATCCGAGGCCCACACTATCCCCCAATGTTACCTCTGAGGGCAAAGACACATAATTGCATGCCGTGGTGAGCCTAGGTGTTGTTCTTGTACCTTGGATTCAGTAAAGTCGGTGAGTGGAATTTAGAAAAGGAGAGTCATTGACTTCACCTTGGTAATTCAATACTTTCTCCTTCATCTGACTTCTCAGAAACACACGTAGGCATCACCAGGCATAGGATTGTTGCTAGCTGAAAGAACTGTTTATAGGACAAGTAGGCTTTAGTTCCACTCTGGGGATAGAGGAGTGATTCTGAATATTGTGACTGATTTAGAATGGGATTATCTCTTTCATTTCCCATTATCCCCAAACTCCCCCATTCTTATGGTAGCCAAGAACTGACATTTTCTGTAATTAGACTAGGTGGCTTTCACAAACTATCGTATTTAATGTCAGATTCTTCTCTCATAAAGCTCTGGAGCCTGGAAGATGATTATAGTTGTCATTTATGTCCAGTTTTCATGTCAAGAAGGATGATAAATATCATAGTTGACACTATCATTCTATTTATGCTTACTATTGTAAGCCCCTTACAGACATTTTTTTTCATTTAGTTTTCACAATAACCGTATAAGATAGATAAGTATTATTACTATTCTTACTTGACAAGTGAAGAGATAGTAAATGGAGGGGCTAGGTTAGAATCTGGACAATCAGCTCTTAACTCTGTGAGGTACTGGACATTCTAGATGTTTGCGTTTCCCTAAGCTTGAAGGGACCTTCTGGGCCAGTTGGTCTATAGCCATCTTCTAGGAAAGAACTCTGAAACAGTGATACAGCTCCTGTGTGCACATTACCACCAGGCAGCCCATTCCAGTTAGACAACTCTAATTTAAAGTTATAGTCCTTTCAATTAAAAATTTCACTGTTGGTATTTATTCAGCAAGAACATTTTATAAAAGCAGCCAAATGAGTTGAGTATCAGAATAGTTATGAAAAAAAAAATCATTGTTATCTTGAAAAGAATCAGGAATTTTGATGCCGAAGCTACATAAATACTTTTGTGTTTATTGTAAATTGTTTTGTTTTGTATTTTTTTAAAGATCACAGTGTGGAGCACATTGTATGTTTTTCTATGGACTGGTGCCGATTCTTTGTGAAGTTTCAGGTCCTTCTGTGAATCTCATAAAGCGAGGTAGATATGACAGGAATCACCTGTTCCTGTTCTTTAGCGATCTTTTAGAGGATACTTAGCATCAGTATAAGGGAGACATCAGATTAGAGGATGTGTTTTTTCTCGCACTAAAGAATCTAATATATTTCAGGTTATTTGTCTTCAGAGTTAGGTAGGTATTAGTGTTTGGCTTTTCTAAATTTTTACAAATTATCAAATAGGGAGAATCTCTACCATCTCGTTCAAATTATAGGCCTTGCTAAAGGATGTCATGGTTGGAAGAATACATATAGTAACCTATGGTCAGCACCTCTGTTCTTCTCAGTGACTGTAATTCTGCCAGAAACAAATTTAGTGAGGTTGAACTTTATAGACATGCCCTAGTCAAAACACTGTGTTAACTATTGTTGTTGTTAGGTCTGTTTATTTTGTTCTTTTGAGGATATTATTAATGCGGTATTTTTCAAAAATTAAAACTAGTTTGGGGTTCCTGGGTGGCTCAGTTGGTTAAGCGTCCGACTTCACCTCAGGTCAAGGTCTTGCGGGGCACTAGTTCCAGCCCTGCGTTGAGCTCTCTGCTGACAGCTCAGAGCCTGGAGCCTGCTTTGGATTCTGTGTCTCCCTCTCTTTCTGCTCCTCTCCCACTTGCACTCTGTTTCCCTCTCTCTCTCTCTCAAAAAAAAAAAAAAAAAAAAAAGAAATAATAAACAAACATTGAAAAAATTAAAAATTAAAACTAGTTTAATAGTGTTTAATGAATGGGCTGGTTCAGTTCAGGGAGCTCCTATTTGTGTGACTACTGTTATCTAGCCATCATGTTCATTATATGACCTGTCAAGTTTCCAGAACCTTCTGTGTATTCTGCCTTTGAGTCAAGATTAATGTTTATCAAAATGAGGCTTGTTATGCATTTAGTTCCTTGAGTCGGGACCAGCATCCCCCTTGCCTCCCTTTTCTGTTTTGTAAATGAAACAGACTAGAACAGACTATGTTTTAATGAATTGCACATGAGAATATGTTTTGTTGATGCATATTTGTACTAGGTAGGTCATGATATAAAATATATTTCTGACTGTATATTATGATTAAAAAGTTTGACAACAGTGGTCTACACCACTGCTACTCACTTGGCAGTCCTTGGACACTGGTGCCAGTGTTCACTCTTCGTTCCCGGTCTGCAGCAAGAGAGGTATTGAAATTGAGAATAAGCCTTTAGAAATTTTTGAAGCAGTTTGACATTTGATCAGTGGGTTTGTCCCATGGAAAGGTGTAGACCAGCTTCGGGGTTACTGAACCTGTATAATAGTCAGCATACACTGTGAGTTGTGTACTGTTATGAAGCAATATTCGAGGGTCATTTTCTAATGTATTAGATTCAAACAGTGGAGGAGGGAATTCCCTCAGGATAAGAAGCTTACTTTTTGGTAAAATAGGTAGAATGTGTTGCTACTTTCCTATAGTTCCAGATTTTCTTCCTTTGATCAAGCCCCACATTGTTGACAGTGTGGAGCCTGCTTGGGATTCTCTCTCTCCCTGTTTCTCTGCCCCTCTCCCTCTCACCTCTCAAAAATGAATAAGTAAACTTAAAAAAAATAATAATACTTTGTTAACAGTGGGAAGCTTTGGAATTCTAATTTAGCCTGTTTTTACAACAAAATCCATTAAATTAATCAGAAATTTAAGCAATACTATTTTATTTTACAAACAAAATTCAGTGTCTATAAACAAAATAGTTTCTCAATAAATAAAGATTGAATACATTTCAGTCCTTTCAATATGATAGTATAAATGTGAAGTTAATCACAAATACTATAAGAACTTTAAAGAAATGAACAAATATTTTAATGTTTGCTGGCTTTAAATTTTCCTTTTTTAGATTTAGATATTATTATTATATTGAATACTTTGAACTAATTTAATGAGATTCAGTGATGAGGATGTTGGACAAGATTCTACTACTGAACTGATAAATGTGAAATTAGGGTATCATTTTAAAGTAAACAAGGGTAGACCTGATTTATCTATGGCTAAAATAGCCACAGTTGATCATTAATTTTTAAATTCCTGGACTCTGAGTAACTACGTCCAGATTTTTGAAAGACCTAAACACACCCCAAATTATTTTTTGAGAGTTAAACAAATGGAAAAACCTAAGTTGAGACACTAAAGAATGAAAAGTTTTCATTCCTGTGCTTTCCACAAGACAGCCGACTGACTTTGTTTTCCTAATAAGGCTATGCTAAATACTGGAATGCTTGTCCTCTTGAATTTTATTGAAATACCTAAAAATACCCACTTTACAAAAAAGGTTGCAATCTAGTGTGTTTAGCCTAGACAAAAATAGAAAAAGAGATGTATCTGGAAAAAGTTAGTGGCAAAATTGTGCCTCCAATATTCATTCGTATAGGACAGAGCGCATACAAATGTGAACTTCAAAGAGCATTCATTATGTCACACTTTGGGTGTATGAAGAACAAATTAGCTATTTTGCTGTTTTCCATTTGTACTTGGTTTGTCTTGGTAGATTTAAGATTTGGGGCAAGATTTAGTCCCCCTCTCTTCCCTTCTTCTGTAGTTAGTAAGTAGGCTTATACAGGCTAATTTTTTGCTTAACACTGTATTTAGATTTAATCTTTAATTTCAGATTTGGATTAGACTTTCTTACAAAATAAAGTGCTATGTTTAGGAATCCTTTTCCATCTCACTTAGAGGAGTAGAAGACTAGGTCCTTATATTGGCATAAAGTAGCCTATGTGCTCTGGTTCCCAGTTCTCTCTCTCTCTGGCTGTGCCTCTACTGCCCTCCCTGCTGTTCTAGCCCCATTCTAGCCTCACTGGCACATTCCTGCTTATGAGACATTATGCTTGCTATTTGCTTGGTCTGGAGTTCTCTACTTCAGGTCTCTGCTCAGATTTCATCTTATTGTAGAGTCCTTCTCTGCCGTCTCTATATAAAATGACATATCCCTGTCTCTGTCTTGCTTTACTAGACTCCATTGCACTCATAACTGTGTGACATACTTGTTTCATTTTATTCTGCCTCTCCCAAGTAGAAAGTAAGCTCCCTTGCAGTAGATAGTTTGTTTTATTCGTTACTGTTTCCCCACCTCCCACAATAGTCGCCTGTGTTACAAGCTCAATGAATATTTGTGGAATTAATTAATAAGTTAATGAAATAAATTAAGGAAATTATAACACAGGTACTGCCCTTGAACTTGAAGTGACATTGAGTATAAGACATATTGGTCAGGAATAAGAAGGTGCTTAAAATAATTTATGATGGGGCGCCTGGGTGGCTCAGTCGGTTAAGCGTCCAACTTCAGCTCAGGTCATGATCTCATACTTCGTGAGTTCGAGCCCCGCGTCGGGCTCTGTGCTGGCAGCTCAGAGCCTGGAGCCTGCTTCAGATTCTGTGTCTCCCTCTCTCTCTGCCCCTCCCCTGCTTGTGCTCTGTCTCTCTCTGTCTCAAAAAAAAATAAAAAATAAAATAAAATAAATAATAATTTATGGTAATATAGAAGCCCATACTAAAAACTAATGTGGTTGTTAATGGGAAATAGATTCTGACCATAACATAAAGGGGTGTGTGTGTGTGTGTGTGTGTGTGTGTGTGTTTATTAAAAAATAGCAGCTGATTCAAACAGAATTGAACACTATCAAAAATGTATTATTCAGTGACTAGTTATATTTGTAGGTATATTTATGTATGTAGATATATATTCAGTAACTAGGTATATATGATATATAGCCAAAACCTAATTGAACCATCATGGTTATTTTTGTAATCTTACATGCTCACTATAACCACTGTATATCAAAGGCATACATCAGATCTGTAGTCTGATTCATTATTGGTAGCATATCACCATTGATAGTTGTAATGGGGACCATGATGCCTGTTCCTTTATTTTCTTAAGATGGGTGAAGAAGAGCAGATAGAAACACGCGGTTCTTGACATACCCACAGGAAGATCTTGTGATGTGGTATCTCGGGATCTACATGGCCACTAACTTCAGAAGCTGGTTGCAATTTTGAGCAGAACACCCAGTTTAGCACCATAGATAATGTTCATTAATGAGCCTCCAGCTCCATCCTGCTGGAAAATGAGGTTATTAGAAAATTTATTTTGCTATGGGGAAAAATACTTCTCTTCTCTGGAAAAATATGGAAGAATTGTTTGAAGGCTCCATAATATTCTTAAAAGGCAGAGGATTGGAGTTGCTTTTAAAGCATATGGAGAACTTGGGTTCAAATCTTGGTTCTGCCATTTTGAAATTTAAATTGTGGCCAAATTATTTAACTCCTTTGAGCTTCTGTTTCCTATATTTAAAGTGAGAACAATATTAGTCTCTCAGGAAGAGTAGGTGAGATAATTCAATAGGCCAAATGAAATTGTTGGCATTTGTTGGTACTCAACAAGTGGTACTTTTTCATGCATCTAGTTTGTTGTTGTTTTCTCTTGAAACTTATCCTGGTAGATAATTCGGTTTGAGTATAACAGTATGTAATAAGAAACAATAATTTCCAAAGCTGTAGGATCAAATCTTCTATATAAGGAGTAGAAAAGTACTACGTGTCACTGCTGAGTTTGTGTGAATCACAGAGGTGTGTTATAGTCATGACCTCATTTTATCCTCAAAACAGTTCCTCAGCAGAAGGAACAAAGAAACTGTAGAGTAGCTAATTTATTTTTTGGTAGACTTGCAACCTTCATTTAGCTATTTCTCTGTTTCTAAAAGAATTCCTCTATCAATGAAGAGCTTGATGAGAGAAAGACTGAATGTGAAAAGCAGGCTCTCTCTGTCTTTTTAGGGCTCTAAGCTTTTCTAAATGGAAGAAGAAAGTAAGTAAACACATTAGGTTTATGAATTGTGCCTGCTTTTATACTACTTTTATTCTATTCTCTAGTATCTGATACTTATCAGGGTTTTCGTGAAGCAGTTAGTTTTCTATGTATTTTGAGAAGTCTTTGAAAATCCAGTTATGCATATATTTTGTTACTGATGCCTATTTTCCTAATATAAATGTTAACTGCATTTGTTATTCAAAGATATTTTAATAGTGTCATTGAAAGAGCCAGAAAAATGTGGGTGTATAAATGGAACTCCTAAATTTTCAAAGGCAGATTATTTACTTTGCAAATCCTATTATTTTTATATTAGCAGTAAAATACTGTGTTGATAAAAATACATTTTTTCCTCCTGATTGGAGCTGGATGAGAAGATATTTTAAATACAAGTGATTAACATTATGCCGAAAGAAAGATATAACATTGTAGGTTTTCAGAGAATGCAACTCTGTTATCAATTGGTTGTTTACATCAGTCTGGAAAGTATTACCATCCATGCCTGATATCAGAAAGAAAGTATAGAGTTTTGTGGACAAGAGTGAGAAAGAAAGAAATTGACTTTTCAGCTTCTCTTACAGAATGCATGGTGTATCCTTTTTCCTTGCTGTTTTAGAATTTTTTAAAAATTGTATTACTAATAGTTTCATTTAGTAGAATATGTAGAAGAAGATGAGAGAGGTTTTTTTTTAATTTTTTTATTAAAAATTTTTTTTAATGTTTATTTTTGAGAGAGAGAAGAGAGAGAAGACAACAGTGCAAGCAGGGGAGGGGAAGACAGAGAGGGAGATGTAGAATCTGAAGCAGGCTCCAGGCTCAGTTGTCAGCACAGAGCCCAGTGCGGGCTTGAACTCACCAACGGTGAGATCATGACCTGAAAACCAAGGTAAGATGCTTAACTGACTGAGCCACTTGGGCGCCCTTGTTTTGTTTTTTAAAGTAGGCTCCATGTTGGGGCGCCTGTTCGGCTCAGTTAGAGCCCCGCGTCGTGCTGTGTGCTGACAGCTCAGAGCCTGGAGCCTGCTTCACATTCTGTGTCTCCCTCTCTCTGCCCCTTCCCCGCTCATGCTCATGCTCTGTCTCTCAAAAATGAATAAACGTTGAAAAAAAAAATTAAAGTAGGCTCTATGCCCAATGTGGGGCTTGAACTCACAACACTGAAATCAAGAGTTGCATGTTGTACTGACTGAGTCAGACAGGTATCCTGAGATAGGTTTTTAGTAGCCTTTATCATGTATTCGCAAATGAATTGAGGGTGCTGAGTAGTGGAGTTGAAAATAGTGCTTAAAATGTCATCTTTAATCAAACAGCATTAACCCTGTCCCTTCACCAAGCTTCAGTATCAGTGCCAGCCATGTGGTGTGAATTGTATTTGAACCGGGTGATTTGGAAGTTGAGATGGGTCATTCGATTACAAGTATTACGAAAGTTTGAGGTAGAGGGGTTACAAGGAATTGACAAGTAGCAACCACAGAAAGACTAATGAGAAGCTAAACTCATTTCTTATACCTGTCAGTGTCTGAACAAATTGTGATTAGGATTATTTTTTTTTAAGGCAGCATGATTGTGACGCTCAGAGTCCAAAAGAGCTGTGGTCATGTAGGATTATTTCCTAGAAAGTTTGTTATAATCAAAACCATCGAAGTGATCTAAACCGGAGGTTGGCCAAATTTAGCCCCTTGCCCATGCCTGTTTATATGAATAAAATTTTATTGGCACACAGGCACGTTCATTCAATTATATTTGCATCATCCTTCTTGCTCTGATAACAGAGCTATGTAGTTAAATTTAGTATCAACCATCTAGCACTTTACAGTAAAGTTCGCCATTTCTTAATGGGCAATATAAAATAGATTCTTTTTTTAAATTTTTTTTTTAAAGTTTGTTTATTTTTGAGACAGAGAGAGACAGAGCATGAACGGGGGAGGGGAAGAGAGAGAGGGAGACACAGAATCGGAAGCAGGCTCCAGGCTCTGAGCCATCAGCCCAGAGCCCGACGCGGGGCTCGAACTCACAGACCGCGAGATCGTGACCTGAGCTGAAGTTGGACGCTTAACCGACTGAGCCACCCAGGCGCCCCTAAAATAGATTCTTTATTTAAAACTTCTGTTGAAATAGGGGTGCCTGGGTGGCTCAGTCGGTTGAGCGTCTGACTTTGGCTCAGGTCAGGATCTCACAGTTTGTGAGTTCAAGCCCTGCGTCGGGCTCTGTGCTGACAGCTCAGAGCCTGGAGCCTGCCTCAGATTCTGTTTCTCCCTCTCTCTCTGCCCCATCCCCACTCATGCTCTCTCTCTGTCTGTCTTAAAAAAAATAAATAAAAACATTAAAAAAAATGTTTAAACTTCTGTTGAAATAGTATTTACACTATAAAAGAATTTTACCTATAATAAGAACATACTATCCCGAACTTTGAAAATTCCTTTTATTTAAACTCGAATGTGTGTCAGGGCACCTGGGTAGCTCAGACGGTTAAGCATCCGACTTCTGCCCAGGACATGATCTCATAGTTTGTGAGTTTGAGCTCCATGTCAGGCTCTGTGCTGATAGTTCAGAGCCTGGAGACTGCTTCAGATTCTGTGTCTCTGTGTCTGTCTCTCTCCCTCTCTCTCCCCTTCCCCTGCTTGCACTCTTTCTCTCTCTCAAAAAACAAACATTAAAATAAAAATCTCTCATTAAAAAATAAATACATAAACTCAAAACACATCTAAAATGTTACACAGTCTTTAACAGTCTTTTTGGTAGAAGTTATTTTATAAATACTAGTTAGAAAAATGCAGTTTTTAAAAAATGATTCTGAGGTTATTTTGAGTGTGGAAATGAGGTACAATGGACAGACAAAACTTTCCCTGTTAAAAATGTTCTTGTGGAAATAAATGTTGAGTAAAAAAATAAATTTCTTCCATCTAGAATCAAGTAGAATAATGTGAAATTTTGCATTTGTCACTATATGAAACTATCTTGCTATCTGCGTCCTTCATTAGAATGTAGATTCCAGGCAGGGACCTTCTTTGACTTGTTTATCACTATATTCCCAACAACTGGAACAGTGCCTATAGCTTCATAAATATTGATGACTGGACAGATGAACGTATGGTCTCAAGTGCAAGATGTCAATCAAGTAACATACAAAACTGTCACCAAAACTAGTTATTCAAATTGATCAGTATTCAGTTTGCATTTATGAAGATCTTAATAACATTGAATTTGTGAACTTCAACCATAAAAAATAAAGCAGCATACTGTGAGAAGAAGAAATATTTGTTAATTCGTTGGCTCCTTCTGGGTGAGATGGATATAATAGAGGAAGGAAAATGTGGACATTGGCATTAATCTTGGCATTAGCAGTCTAAATTATTTAACACTTCTGGACTTTATTTCTGAAACTTAATGTACTATATGTAAGGCCTTTAATTCAGTATTGAGCTCCTAGTAAGGTCCCAGTAAATGTTAACGTAATGTAATGCTTGCTGATGCTGTCATTATTTGTATAGTGGGAAATACTTTATCATTTTAAGTTTAGCCTAGTGCTCTCTCCTTTACTGTGTCTTCCAGACTGCAGCCCCGCCCTGCTCCCAAATAGTGTAACCATGTGGGTCCTTTACTACCTCGCTCCCTCACTCTGTCTTTCTCTGGCTTGGTTTAGAATTGGTTGATGAAAATTTCTTCTCAAACCCCATCTATGACCATCTCAGAAGGATTTTACAACAAAAACCTCATCCTTCCATATGGAAGTAATTATCAAGTGGCAATTGCTTGTTCTGGATTTATCAGAGCCATACCCAGTTTCAAGCCAAACCCGAGCAGAGGGGCTCTAAAGCAATTCCCTTACTTCTGTCTTCCTACCTTCTGCCTCTCACTGTTTAGAATCCGTCCAGCTTTGGGTTCTTTCTTCCTTGCTAGGGGAAGACATGTACTCTGTTAGTTCCCATGGTAAGATAGAGAAGATGCAGGGTGAGAGAGAAATTGGAAGTGAGACTGTGTATATGAGTGCATGTGAGCACAATCTTTTATATAAGCTAAAAGATATTATGGTATACTGATACCTAACTTTTTTGTACTTTTATTTATAGAAAATTTAATCTCTATGTATTCCCACATCCTTTAGAGAAAAGCACTGATACATTGCCATAAGTGATTTAAATGTTTAAGGTTTGAGTATGCAATAGAATAGACTGGAAGTACACAATAAAATATGGGGAAATTGTTTAAGGAGTCATCTCTCTGCACACTTGAGTGCTCACTTTTTTCCCTCTGGAGTTGCTTTGTTATTGCAAATTGACAACTTTGCAATTAAAGTGATTAATGATGTACCCTAGTGTTTATGGGTCTTGAGGTCAGTGAGCCCAAAGATGGCCATGCTGTGGGAAACTTAGATAGAGCTCATCTCACAGAAGAGGAACTAAAAATCCTCCTGTTTTCGGTATGATTGTTTATGAGTTAAGTATATTAGATATGGTTGAAGGAGTCACCAAGACATAATGAGTAATGTGAATAATCTTTTATCAGTTTAGTTCTGTTGCTTAATTCCTCATTCTTAAATAGCAGTGTGAACATTCATTGGCGACTTCATTAACTCAAAGCACATTATTTTGTAAAGCAATATCAGAACAATGCATTAAATCATTAAAAATTAATTAAATATAACACTATTCATTGGGTGTACATAAGATGCAGTTTTATTTGATGGAAGTAATTATCAAGTGGCAGTTGTTTGTTTCGGATTTATCAGAGCCGCACCCAGTTTCCACACCTTTGAATCTAATCCTTGATAGAGCTATTGCTTCTTTATGGCTTTATTTTTCCTATACATTATTGTAACCAGGGCATCACACAATTCTAGTTTCTAACACAATTCATTATGTCATAGAATTCCTTTCAACTGTTTGGCCAGAAGTTCTGAAACTGTTTGCAGTGCATCAGAGATTTTTTATTTTGGATACTGCTCTTAAAAAATCAGTCAACTTTCAAAATAGATTGTTATAGCCACACTGATGGCTTTGTTCTCTGAATTCCTTGAGCTGAGGGATAGTACTGGGCCAAGGCACTAGTCTCTCACCATCATGGCTTACTCCTGTACAGTGGCTTTGCACTAACAGAAGAGAGAACAATAAGCCTATTGTTGAGCCCATGGCACTGAGCCATTGCCAGAATCTCTGCTGGATTGAAGCACACACTCCACCGAAGGCACTTGTGATGATCACTGTGGTTGAAAGGGAGATATATCATCTCACTGCATATTTCCTAGGGCTTGAAGAGAAAAAAATGTAGGAATGCTTTTTAATAATTATACCTCAGTTTTAAAAACTGCTTATGTATTTTATTTAAAAGTCTGTTTAAAATGATTGACTTTTTAAGTAATGTGTGACATTTCTAAAGTAAAACAGATGCTCAGTCTAACGTGTATTTTATTTTTAAGATAGATAACTAAAAATCTTAGTTTTGAGATATAGTTTTACTTATCATATATGAGGAGTTTCTCAGGGAATATAGGAAATACATATTTCAGCTTGGTGAAGGAGATGGGATTTTCCTCCCTTAAACACTGATTTAAATTATGCTCATAATCTCTGGGTGTCTTATTAATAAAGTTGAAGATAAAGAAGATACTCTGTATCACAAGAGATTTTGGGGATTGTATGGATTATAATGTTTCTTTTTCTTCATTGGCTGCTTCTAGGAGACTTAAATAAACATTTCAGACTTACAGAGATTTACTTTCTTTACTGTTTCTTTAAAACAGCATTTCCTAGAGGGTTTTTCCACTAACTCCAGTCTTGAGAAAGTTTTCCTAAATAAATGAGTATTCTAAATAGATTAGTATGCCATGGTTCAAAGGGATAGATGAACAACAATCTGCAATGTTTTCTTTTTTAGGTATTTAAATGCTCTGAAGGGGCGCCTTGGTGGCTCAGTCGGTTAAGCGTCTGACTTCAGCTCAGGTCGTGAATCTCACGGTCTGTGAGTTTGAGCCCCGCATCAGGCTCTGTGCTGACAGATCAGAGCCTGGAGCCTGCTTCAGATTCTCTCTCTCTCTCTGTCTCTGTCTCTCTCTCTCTGTCTCTGTCTCTCTCTCTCTCTCTCTCTCTGTCTCTCTCTCTGTCTCTCTCTTTCTCTGCCTGTCCCCAACTCATACCCTCTCTCTCAAATTTTTTTAAAGGCTCTGAGAAGTTCTGTGGCTAACACAATTATGTAACTTTAAGTTTTCCAGATATCTTTAGTAACAGAAACTCTTCCTTGTTCTGTGTTTTGAAAAGTACCTTTCTGTGAAACATACTTTGAGAAATAGTCTTACTTGTCATAGAATGTATGACACGTACAAAACACTATACAAAACACACACGAGAGAAAAAAACAAATAGAGCCGCTACTAAAATGTTAAGTCTGTTTCCATCTACTTTTTTTCCATGCACTGACCATTCTAGATATGTTCTTTTATATCTTCCTTTTATCACTTAACATCATGAAATTAGCATGTTATCATGCAATTCAGGATTCTTTCAAAGAATGATTTTAATCATTGCATGTTTCATCATATGGTTATATTGCAGTTAACTATTTCCTCGTTGTTTATTTAATCAGTTGTTTCCAATTTTTCATTATTATAAGTTATCCTGTAGGGAATTAATATCTTTATACATAAAATCTTTTACATACTTCAAATTATTTCCTTATGATAGATTCCCAGAAATTGACTATTATTGTTTCAAAGGGCATGAGTGGTCTTCAAGGCTTTTTATAAATAAACACCAAATTATTTTTCAAGAGAGCTTTAATAGTGTATAGTTCTCCCAGCAACATGTATTCTCACAAACATTATGTATTAACATTTAAAAAAAAAATCTCAGCACGTCTGAGAGCAAAAGATGGTATATGTTTATTTTTTTATTTTGTAATAATTTGTAAAGTTTGATTTTTTAAAGTAGTACTAATGCTGTTCATTAATTTTGCAGATTTCATTTGTCGTGTATTCTAATTTCTCACACCACAATAGTTTTAGTGTCACGAATATGTAATTACACTTAAATACATTAAAAATACATTTATATATAAATTAAAAATATATAAAATTGTATAAAATTTGTCATGTGATTGAGTAACTTTAAGGAAATATACAGTTTCAATGATTTTATGACTCATTTGAGGTTATTTATATATATAAAAACCCATGAAGCTAATTTCTATTGGATCTAGTATCAACTATTTGACATTTCATTATGAGGAAGTCTGTTTTTTATTTACAAAATTATATTTGTGCTTTTAATGTGTAATGGACTCAATTTCAGAATTTTGAGGGTGTGTTGTTCATTTTTTTTCTGACTGCTTGTCTTAGTTTGGGTCATTGCACTTGTGAGACTTTATCAGAAAGCAAGCAGGGCAAACATTCAAGTTTCAGATTTTAAGCTCTATTGTGAATACAAGATTTCAAGCAGTATTTATTTATTTATCTATCTATCTATTTATTTATTTATTTAAAAAAAATTTTTTTTTAACGTTTATTTATTTTTGAGACAGAGAGAGACAGAGCATGAACGGGGGAGGGTAAGAGAGAGAGGGAGACACAGAATCTGAAATAGGCTCCAGGCTCTGAGCAGTCAGCACAGAGCCCGACGCGGGCTTGAACTCACATACCGCGAGATCGTGACCTGAGCCGAAGTCGGACGCTTAACCGACTGAGCCACCCAGGTGCCCCTCAAGCAGTATTTTTTTAGAACCTTCAGTCCACTAAGTATTTTAGGACTCATTATTATTCTGTGCTTTCTCAACAAAAAAGAGGTTGGACTCCAAAATTAATGAAAACTAGCCATTCTGAGATTCTTGTTGTTATTGCTAACATTGGTTAAGAAGTAACACCTAGAAAAGACTGAGAGGTTTGTTTTCATAGACACAGGATATATGCATTTTATTCTGTTTGGAAACTTGGTGACTGTTAAACATCATGTTCTTTTCTATAAATTGTTATTAGATTGCTAATAGTTTCATGCACCTTTAAGTGTCCAGATGAAAAAGGAAACCATCCAATTAATGGCAAGCTTCCAATAATATCTTGGGTGGTTTTAATAAGTAGATCCTTTGTGATTACATCTTATTGTGAAATTTCAATGAAAGGAAGATTCCACTGTTCTGTACTTGAACTTGTTTCCTTTGCTTATTATAACAGCCCTATAAGCTAAAAGAAATTTGAGAGTCTATTTGAGAGTACACATGGAAAGTTATGCAACTTCACAGAGTATAATTCTATATTGTAGTAATTGAGTGTTAGCATCCATTGTAGCCTCATTAGGTTAGCCAATTTTTCAGTCAGTGCTTGCCCTAACTAATCAAATTAGTTGTTGTTGGAAAATTCAGTTGCTGCTAAAAAATGCTGGTTGGAGTTCATTATTAGGTTATAGTCATAGAGATCAAATATCCTATGCTAGCTTCTTTTATCAGTTATCTGTTATCTCTGTAAGTAAAACAGCCTCATGGTTTGTAGCTTAAAATTGTTGTCACTTATTTACTTACTATGGTTACATTTCTTGAATTTTGTATTTGATATCTTATCTATAGTCTTGTATTATAAGAAGAGTCACATTGCTTCTGGCATTATTAAACATAATATGTACTTTAAGACTGGGTAAATAGCCTTTAAGTTATTAGCTTTCCTGATCATTTAGTTATCCTTGACTACAACTTGTATATTGCAATATATAATAAGTATATATAAGTTCTACCCTATATAATTTACTTACTGTAAACTTTGAAGTACCTCATCTGAAAAATGGGGATGATGATAGTTGCTACTTTGGTTAATTTGTCATGATTATATGAGATAATTGTTCTAAGTCAATTATTGTTACTGTTAGTCCATGCTAATCAAAATGACAATAATAATACAAAAAAGCATATATCGAAAATAGTTAATTTGAATTTTGAAATAGGTTCTATGCATGAATTTTTGTCCTTCTTTCCTTGTTCTCTCCTTTTCACACTCATTACTGATAACCTGTTACATGCCAGGCACAGTGCTGATATAGACACACAAATGGGACATGGTCATTTCTTCACTGAAATTATAGCCTAATGGAAGAACTTACAGTTTAGTTTTAGTGTATCAAATATTAACTTGCATAAACACATAAGAATATAAATGCAAAATAAATACTCGTTTAGTGACCGAGTTCAACCAGAATTTATTCAGTATCTTCGTAGAGACCCGATATCCTGTGGACGTATTCATGGATGTTAGGTAGGAGAAAAGGCAGGTACTATTGGAGACACAGGTTCAGATAAGGTATTTTCAACTTCCCAGGGATGAGAAAGTCATGTTTAGTATACTTTTCCCTTTTGGGTGGGGAATAACCTTACTTGAAAGCTTAAACACGGGTGCATTAGGAAACATGATTGGTGTTTGTCTTCCCTCATTTGAGTAAGTAGAGAACTAATGAATACTTAGTGTTTAAGGATGTTAGTACTTGCAGCATTTTGAGTTACATGAGTTAATTAATTAGTAGATTACGAATAGTCAAGATTATGAATTATGAAGCTATAAATTCTGATGATATATTAAGGTATATACTAATAAAAATTCCATTAACTAGATGTTTGCAAAAATTTATGTGTTTTTTTTTTTTCCCCTTTTTCTTTCTTTTTTTTTCTCTTCAGGGCCTCTGCTACACCCAAGCCTGAGCCAGTCCCCGTTCAAAAGGTATGTTTCTCATCTAGTATCGCTAGGTACCACTTGATAGTCCTTCCTGGATCACTGTTCTTTCCATTTCCTGTCTTAGGCCATAGTGACAATTTATAGTTTCAGTATAATTTTCCTCACAGTTCTTTTCCTTTAAAGATTTGGGGGCGGAGGGATGGAAATCAATACATAATTAGAATCTGTAATTGTACCTATATTATTAGAGCATGATTTCCAGGGCCATATATTATCAATAACTTATGTCCATATTTCTTACATCCACGTTCACTTTTAATTTGCCTATCTTAAGTCACATAATTTAAAGAAAGTAAAATGTATACTGAAAATGAGTATCACAACTCTTTAATAACATTTTGTTAGTAATATTAATAGATTTTTAATTGCATTTTTAGAGTATTTTGGATTAGGTTATTGACAGGTACCTTTTTTCTCTCATATATATCCTCAAAATGTCCCAAACCATTATTCGCATACAGCTGGTATATACTTTTGGGGGGTTTTCCCCTTTATTTCACTTGTCCTTTTTATTGAATTCTTTATGTTGATGTGCTGAGACATTAAGTTACTTTCCCCCCTCAATTAGCTTTATTATTTCTATAAGATTAATTTAGATTATTACTTATTTTTTTTAAATATAATAGAGCCACATTGTAAGTTTTTTAAAAAATTGATTGTTTTTCTTTTGGGATGGTAGGATGAGTAGGTATTTATTTATGAATGTCATAGGAACTTGTTTTTTTTTTTTTTTTTTAACTTTACACTTTCTTTGGAATAGGGATTTGCAAATACAAATTAACATTTTGGGCAGAATTGACCTTTCTTAGTAGTTAATTTTTCTTTGAGAAACGGCAATGAAGAAACATCTAAGATCATTTTTTTCCTCATGTAACTATTAACTATTTATTTTGGAAAAGGGAAAGAATTTTATTCTATCTCCAAATAATATCTCAAAACATTCCAGAGAGAGAAACAGGTGGATTGTTGACATTTTTCTTTTAAGTAATATATTCATTCACAATGATTCATCAGAATGTGCACATTTCTGAGTTAGATGAAAATGGTCTTTGTTCTTCCATTTTAGCATACTAAAAAAATTGAACACTTAAAAATGTGCTGCTGCTTCCTCATGAGTCAAAATTCTATACTCTGGAGAGTAAACATTTTTAAAAGATGAAATTATAATTAAGACTCTGGATATTTTAAATGTTTCCATTGGCAATATTTTGTTTATTGTGGGGTATTTAAATTTTTTCCTTTTGGAAAATTTAAAGTGTATATTGACACGTATGATGACGTGTTTAGTCTTTTTGATAGTGTCCTGCTCTGAGTTCCTAAATATTTTGAAACTTATTTCATTTTTATAAAAAATATACTCATTGTGTGCATCGTGTTATGCATGTTGGGACCAGTTGGCATGCATGTTATGCTCATTGTTTTATCTAGAAACATGTAAAGTTTGGGCTGCTAACACGATTGTGTTTGTCTTTTTAAAAACCAGCTGTGTGTTCTTTTCAGTGAATCTATCTTGCATGTATATGGTGTGTTTTTGTGTGTGTTTATTTTTATTTCACATAGGGAGAACCTAAAGAAGTAGTTAAACCTGTGCCCATTCCATCTCCTGCTGTGTCCAAAGTCACTTCCACAACCAACACGGCCTACAATAAGGCACCACGACCCTTTGGTTCTGTGTCTTCACCAAAAGTCACATCCATCCCGTCACCATCGTCCGCCTTCACCCCACCCCATGCGACCACTTCATCACACGCTTCCCCTCCACCCGTGGCTGCTGTCACTCCTCCCTCATTCGCTGCATCTGGACTGCATGCTAATGCCAATCTTAGTGCTGACCAGCATTCGTCTGCACTGAGCGCTGGTAAACCTGCAGTTAATGTCCCACGGCAGCCCACAGTCACCAGCGTGTGTTCCGAGACTGCTCAGGAGCTAGCAGAGGGGCAGAGAAGAGGATCCCAGGGTGACAGTAAACAGCAAAATGGGTAGGTGGCCAAGGGTGCTTTCTGCTCTTATCCAAACTCTTCTTTCAGGCAGTTTCCAGGAAATAATCTATATCCCCCCGCCCCCAATCAGCTGTTCTTTGAAGGAACGGAGATGAAGTTTCATTTGCTTCATTAACATGTAGCTTTATATATGTACAGCACTTTCTGCAAGGCAATTATAGGTTAACCAAAACCTAAATATGCATTTTGATATGTTATGAACCATGTAACATGCTCTGTAACTCTTTCTCCAAGTCCTGGCATAACAAGGAGCAGCTGGCACTTATAATGCAAGGCAGAGCTTGAATCTTTCTTTCTCAATTTTTCCATCCTTTTATTAGTCACCAAAAGTTTAAACAGACTGGTTAAAGTTGTGTCAGCTTATGTATCTCACCCTAAGGAGAGAGGAAGTGAGGAGTTTGAAAAGCTTTTTTTTCTTGGGAAGTAGTCTTAAGACAGAAAACAAATTTAGTTTTGACTCATGTCTATGTATGATGCATTAGCTTAGGTCGGATAGCCAGCAACATTCTTTTCAGATAAGCTTAGGCTAGAATTTAGTCTGTAAAAGCAAACAGTAATGGTAGAACAATAACATCAAAGGATGCATCACAAACATCAGAAGCAAAGTAGGGAATATTTTCATTGTAAAGGTTTTTCTAAAATGAATGGATTTACAGAAACGGGTACTAAATACATAATGTCAGTGGAAGTTTTAAAAATTCCATTCCTTGTGATTTTTCCCTTTTTGAGGTATTTTTTTAAAAGATTGAAGTCCATTTTCAGCAGCCTCCATTCCTAGATGGTCATTTTAGTCTTTTTGGAATTCAGTGACCATACTTGAAGCCAAAGTCATTTGTGTAAAATCATTTTGATCAGATTTATTGTGACAAAAACGTGCTTTAAAAGGGAAATCATCTGCATGCATGATGGTTTTTAACCAATGCCAGTTCCCAGGGAAGTATAATTAAAATAATTGCGTGGATAGGTCCTTTCTGAGGTAATCCCTTCCGAATGTTAATTCGTGTAATGAAGGGGCTGTGCTGTCTGTAGCACTGCTGCCATGGCAACCTTGGGGCTTTGAAATGGAAGGTGGCAGATCTCCAAGGCTGCTGCTGAGAGAAAGAGCAGGAGGTCTGGAAGAACAGCTACTGGTCCCAACATACGGTTTTGTGGTTGTGGGTGGCTTTTTAAAGTTTTGACATACATATGAGTAAAACTAGGGTCCTTCAAAGCAAGTTATTTCTTCTTTTATTTGAGGAAAAGAAATAGTACGTAGTGTTGGGTTGTATTTTTTTTTTTTTTTGTATGTTTCTTTTCAGACAGCAGATTTTAATCAGAGTAGATATTCTGGAAAGAAAGATGCAGCCTGTCAAATTGTTGGCCCCATAGAAAACTCAGGGCAGAAGTTTGCTATGTTGATGAAATTCCAGTTTCAGTATATAAAAGTCCCCTGGAAGAAGTGTCTGAACAAACATATTTTCTCCTTACTAACATATCTTGAAATTTTATAAGATAGTCTTCTGAATGGAAACTTGTAGAGGTAAAAGTAAATTGAGGTTATGGAAGTGGCTACTTCATTTAAAACGTGGAACTATGAATATGAAGCTTAAAGTTTTGTTTTATAACTACAGCTTGAATGATTAAACTTAAAATGATTTACAGCTTATTATTTTCAAAATGAAACTGTAGGCAGTGGTGTAGTCGTAGGGCCTCGGGGATGGCTTTTTAATCAATGGACATGTGATTGCCGAGCCTGTGCCTGTGTCTAGGTCTGTGCAAGATTCAGGAGAAAAGGGGTTATCGCATATTTGGCATCATTAGCAAGCAAGTTACAGCTTTGCGTTTGCAAACTGGGTATATTTTAAAACAGCTCGATTTCAAATGTCCAGATGTTGGACAGTGAAAACTGGATCACCTGAAAACAGAGTGCCTGTGGTGTCTGTGAAATTCTACGACACATTTGCCGTGCCATTTCTCTCACTACATTTAGATTAGAGAAATCAAAAAAAATAGATCAGACACTTTACTAGTCAGTGATGAGTCATTTTGAAGAGGTGCGTTGACGAGTGTGTTTCCTTCATCAGGAATCAAACTGTTTTTCTGAAATCATTGTCAGACTATTTAGTAATTATGTGATTAGTAATTTTTTCATGTTTTTATAATATTACAAAAGGTATGCAAAAAACCCCTTTCAAAGTTGAGAGTTGTTACTTTTTTATTAATTACTTTTTATTTTAAAAATAATACATTACAGGAACCAACAATTTAAAGAGTTCAGAAGGGTATAAAGCTAAATTTGTAAGTTGTCTTTTTCCTCAAAGCAGAAAGATTATTAGTCCTTAAGTGATTTAAAGTAACTGGCTCATATGCCAATTTGATAGGCATCTCACCCAAATTTATATAGGATTAGTAAACATAAGACACAAAAAGAGTATGTCTTCATTATGCATTATTACTGAGAAATAGTTATTCATTGTAAAGTATGAGGTCTATAATTATGCTGATAGTTTTAGAATATTTCTTAACAATACTATGTAAGTGTTCTTGTTCCTTCTTATAGATAATAATGAACAGGGCCCTTTAGGAAATTTTTAATCTTTCTTCTATGTAAACAAATTACTGGTCTTGCTATTTTCCTAACTCCTTTCCCCACTTACTCTACTTAGAGCAAAATGGGACTTTATATTCCAAAGCAGAAGGAAAGCTATTTTGCATCAAGTAGTTTAAGTAATTTACCTTTTCGCTTTCCATGTGCCCTTGCATTATAATGTGCCACTGCTTTAAAGAGGTAAGTCTTTCATGTATCCTTTATTAATTTCAATTTTGTTGGACTGCAATTTCTTCTAACAGTTCCAATGTGTTATTTTGAAGAACTTGGCCTTGGAAGATGCAAAATATAATGGTACGGTAGTAATATTTTTAAATGCTTTTCTCTTTACAGAAAACACAAGTGACAAAGTTAGTATCCACATTACTGGAGAGGAAATATGGTGATTTATATATGAGTAAATAGCATGAATGTGTCCGATTTTTGCAAAATTGAGTTGCATTTTGCAAAATAGCTGTCATTTAGAAGAACCATATTTAGTGTTTTCAATAAGTTTGGTTTGCATCGCTATGTTGTAGTGAATTGCTTTATGGCAAAAAATAGTCGTGTTTAACTTTTGTCATAAAATATATGTGGGGTTTGCTGTGTAGTGGTTTACAAGAGATAATGCTTGGGGAATGTAATTTGTGTGGGTTGAGACTATTAGAAGATAAAGAGAAAGATACAAGAGAAATCATAAACAGATGTACCACCAGTGAATAGCATATATAAAACTGAGTTGGTTTCCAAATTCATATAACAAACCAGTGTTTCCCAGGTAAAGTCTCTAAGAACCGTTTTTATTTTTTAAACAACGTGCTGACAGTTTTAGACATTTCTGTGTACTGTTGTGTGTCACTGCATAATAGAAAGTTTATGCATACCTTTGAAATTGGGTAAGAGAGATAGTTACTGACTTATTAAATGTCACAGGTAGTTGACATAGACATTGGGCATCACAGTGGTATACTTTAAAACCATGCTTTTGTGTCTGTTGGTATTGATGGTAAACTGGCTGGGGATTAATAGCCTTAAAATAGATAAAAATCACATTAGATAAGGACTTAAATTAATTTCGTGTTACGATTATTCTGAGCATGTGCTGAAATTTATCTACATTGTAGATTAGAATGGGAAATACGGAATATTTAACCATCTTAGACACATTCAAGAGAATTAACAAATTACTAGAACCTTTGTTCCAGTGTGGCTGTGGTCCCACTAATTGAATAATTAGTTCCGTGTTATATACACATAGGAATATAGTGTATCAGCATACTAGTGAAACATCTCAAACCCTAATTTATTATTTAAATTCTTACACACAAAGATTTTGACTAGTTACTAAATTCCAGTGTAACAAACAATTTGATTTGTAAAGGGCAAAAACTGGGCCTTGGAGAAATAAATTTAAGTATTTAGGTTAAATATGTAAATTCGTTAATTTATTAGGGATTGCTGTGCACTGTTCTAGGTGTTTCTCAATTCACTACGTGATTTAGTTCAATTTAATTGAATACTGACAGGTTACTTAATTTTCTCATGTCATGTGGCTTGTAAGTAATTTAAGATTCAAGCCTAGGGTTTTTGAAGCCAGTTTGCTGTGCCTTCCTGTGCATCATCTGACTGTGACCCTGGCTTATTTGTTACTTTGAACTGGTGTTTGTTTTTAAATGGGTTGGGACAGTATGGATGAATAATATGCCTAAACTACAGTACTTTTTTTTTAAACAAGCAATTAGGGGGTCTACCCCGACAACAAATCTGTTTGTATGGTTTGCAGAGTGCCTTCAAATATGTTAAACATATGCCTATAGAAGAAGTCTGAAAGAATGGGAAATTGTAGTCCATTCCACTGTGGAGGAAAGAGGCTTCTGTAGATTGCACATTGTTCAGGGCACAGGGGAGGTGGGCAGCTTAGCCAGGGTGAGAAGCCTGGTCTTCTCATGGTCACATTGGCACAAAAGCTGTTGCAGTATATGATGGGCCGTTCCTCTTGGGCACATTATCTGAAATATGTGAAAATATTTATTCGACATATACAAATTGGCATCTTTAGGTTGAAACAGTCAAGTCTATACCTGCCGCAACTCACTACACCATAGAATGTTTCTCTCCCAACTTCATGTTAATATAAAACTTTTCCCCTAAACTTTAAAAGGTTTAAATATATGTCTAAAATTCAGTTCAGGGGAGGTTATTTTGAAAAACTACTTACCTGCTATTTAAAATAGTAACGCAGAGGAAAGAATGCTTTGCGTTGTGGCTAGAGAAGAGTAAGTATCTGTAAATATTGAGATCAGCTTACCTCTGGCATCCCACCCCTATTCAGTGAAACTCAGCCCTCTGTTGAGTTTATGAAGCTGACTTTGATATATCTGTAGCAAATACAGCTAACTGCCAGTGTTGGTATTAAAACTGGTAGGCAGTTTTTGTCACTATGTTCAAAATGAATTACTAGTTACTCTGACTAAACTTCATGGCAGAAGGATTGATTCAACAGTGTTTTCGAAAACTATGTAGAGTTTATACTTCAGTCTTCATAATAGAATAGAAATATACTTGTTTTTAATGATTGTATGGTTAATAGGCTGTGTGAATGAATTATGTTTTGAGGTTTTTCTTCTTCAGATGTTATTAATGTAGTGCCTTTACTATATCATATCAGACATGCCTTTCTGAGCAATAGGTAGGTAACTGATAATACAAAAGTATGGGTTCCTACAAATCTGTTCTGAACTTACTGGGATTTGCTTGTCAGTAAGAGTGGTGGTAATGACAGAGGAGATTATGAAAATTGGGTGATCCAGTATGCTGCCTATATTTTCTATTATAATCACATTTTTATTAAAAAAATTTTTTTAATGTTTATATATTTGAGAGAGAGAGAGGGAGAGAGAGAGCATGGGCAAGGAAGGGGCAGAGAGAGAGGGAGACAGAGAATCTGAAGGAGGCTCCAGGCTCTGAGCTGTCAGCATAGAGCCTGATGCGGGGCTCAATTTCACGAACAGGGAGACCATGACCTAAGCTGAAGTCAGATGATTAACTGACTGAGCTACCCAGGTGCCCCTATAATCACATTTTTAAAAAATAAGAGAAAACATCAAATAGGCTAGCATATTATTTCTTTATAATACACGATTCAGGATAACTCTTTGGCTTTTAGGTTTTTATTTTAATTCCAGTTAGTTAACATACAGTGTTATGTTAGTTTCAGGTATAAAATATAGTGATTCTTTTCCTTTTCTTTCTTTCTTTTTTTTTGGCTTTTTGAGTTTTTATTTTAATGATTTGGGATAATTTTCGTTAGAAGGTTGTATTTGCTATTAATATATACTTCATATATTATGTGAGTGAAAGACTTTCTCTTATTCTGCTCTGATTTTAAGTGATTCTAAAATGTTCTGTTTCTACATATGACATCTAATAATTATTTTATTCTCTGCCTTTTAGGAACATAATAGGAACATAATAGGAATTCGGATTCCTGCTAAAAAGAATTTATATAAACCTAGAGATATTTTTAAACAGTGGATCTTTCTCTGTTAACAGTATAACAGAATTTTGACTAACATGTGTTCATTTTTGTCTGTGTTTACATGTTTATTTTGAAGCATGATGTTTGTGTAATATCTTCATGTAAATTAATTGTTTTAAATTTCATTATTTCCTTTTTGTTTTCTTCTCATTTATTTTCTTTTCTCTTTCTTTTTTTTTTCTTTGCTTCATCTGTGTCTATTTTCCTATATCCTGGGAACATCAATGTCTTATCTACTCTGTCACATCTTTTTTGTATGTATTACTCCTCCTTCAGTAACCCTGGCACCGTGTAAGTACCTAATCAGTGGTTCCTTTTTGTAATTTTCATCATTGTCTCTCTGTAACTTTCCATCCTGCTTTAGTTTAATACTACCAGCAAACTTTATTAGTGTCTTTTTGCAAGAATTTTCACATATGTTATAAGGAGCATAGGAAACATGTTTCTCCTGCTAGAGAACTTCATATAAATCAGTGGGTGTGTTTTCCACTTCTTCAGTGGAAAAAACTTAGTAAGCCAAACCTTCAGGGAAATAAGTATTGTAGACCGTGTATGCTGGAGTTAGTGACCTCGTTTGGGCTTTCCTCATTAATTTATTTATTTATTTTTAATTTGAATGTAAACTTGCTAATTGTGAATATCTACATTTTGAAATAAATTATTTGCTCTTGATAGTTAAATTTATGTTCTATCCCAACTATATTTTAAAAAATAAAATCGAGATTACTCTCTCCTTTAATCATAGTCATCAGAGTGTAGAGTTTAGAAACTTCGTATCACTTAACACAAGGCCTTAAGCCATGGTGAATATCAGAGTCTAAGGTGTACCATGCTTCCTGCAAGTATGTCATGGCTAAGAAGTGTTCTTAAGTGGTGTCATTTTATTACTCTTAGTGTACTTATTCTTAGCTTGACACTATTGTTTTGTATTTTTATAGACCAGATCTTTTGTAGAAAATAAAAGAGTTTTATACTGGAAACTGACACCACTTAAGAGTAAACTACATTCACTAACTAATTATAGAGAAGTTTAAACTGTAAGTTTCATAGCTAAACAAAATTTTTCATGTAATTGCATGAGATAAATTGTTGTCTGTTTAGGAAATTATATCTTCCAAATACAGTGTGTTTATGAAGTGCTCTTTGCCTATTCTAATTTTTTAAAATTCTGTTTTAAAAAGGATTAGGTTTTGTTTAAAACAAAGTAAACGTAAATTAGTAATTAGTAAAATATTAGATATTTCACTTACAGAATCTTAGAATTCCACCATAAACTATAAATGTTACTGATTTTATGTGTAAATATTATTGATTCTGTTTTTTTATGTAAGCGGATGACCCATAATCTTAGAATATGCATTGCAAATGATGTTTTTACTAATCATGAAAGAAAACACATTATGTGATCGTTCCTATGCATTAGGTACTTTGGAAAGCACTTGACATACACTGTCTACTTATTCATTCCTCAAAACAACTCTATAAGGATACAATCCCCCTTTCTCAGATGAGTAAAATTGAGATTTAGAGAAGTTAAATGACTTGCACAAAACACACACTAAGTGAAGAATGTAGTGCTTGAAACTATTATCTGTTTCTAAAGCCATTGTTCATATTAATCTTATCATGTTCTTCACCGGGCAGAAATTCTTTCAGTGTACTGAGACAGTTTTGATAGTGTGACTATTCAAATAACAACAGTCAAGTGTCATTCTGACAGTACTGTGATTTTCGAGCAGTGACTTACACCCAGCAGATGTTGCCACCCACATCTGACACTCTGAGCCCTTTCTCTTCTCAAATCTTAGTCTGCTAGTCGAGACTTGGGCTCCTTTTTCTCTCCTGAAATGATACTCATAGACTCCAAAGGTTTGCATTTGTCATATTTGGGGGCGGGGGGTGGGTAGAGGAAGAGAACATAGTGTTCATTACCTTCAGTAGATCTTAGGTTAGGATGTTAATATATATTATAAATTCCTTAATATTTATGCTTTGTTCATAGAAAAATGAATGTTCTTAACAAACTCAAAGTTCTTGAGCTCTGTAGTGTACAAAATCCCTTTCACATTTATTATTTCATTTAATGCTCAGAACAGTGCTACTCTGTATGTGATATTCTTATCTGATAAAGGAAAAAAAATAAGCTCAGTGAGATTCACTTGTCCAGAATCACATATCTAAAAAAGTCACAGAGCCAAGATTTACATCTTGGTGTATTGATAAATATTTCATTGGTTTCTGATATACTACACTTCTTATTCTCTGCGCTGACCCCACACACAACTTTATTCAGGATGAGGGTTATCTATACACAGGAATGAGAAAACTGTAGAAAGTAACCGTTCTGACCCTTTTCAAAATTGGAAATTTTGGAATTGCTGTCTTAGCCTGTACTAAACCATTCTTAGTTCCTGGGCCTGGTGAAGATTTTTCATTTAATTTTGTAAAAACCAATACATTTTGGCAACCTATTGATATTTAACGGTGGTTGTGAATGAATACAGTCCATATCTGTGTTTTGTTAGGCATAAGATAGATATAAGAACAATACAAGTAATTTCAAAAAAATTTTTAACTACTGTGGACTATTCAGTTCTCATTATTTTCCTTATTTTCTTATTCTTTTCCTTTTCTTTATGCATGGAATCTCTCTTCTGCTGCCTTCTTCTGTCAATTAAAAGGAAAACTCCACCTAAACGGTAACCCTTCTCTTGAATATTATGTTAACATGTGAATACCTTTTTTTTTTTACTAGTTAAAGATAAAGCAGGTCTACTCTAGTTTAGAAGGATGCTTTTTTAAGAAAATTGAGGCTGAGTGCCTTTGGAAAAGCATAAGATATAAAAAAGAACATTGATATTGAATGTATTAATTACAAATTATTTGGCAGAGGATATTTTATCCTTAACATAATTTAAAAGTGTTTAATTCTTTCTTTCCTTCTTAACCTTAGTCCACCAAGAAAACACATCGTGGAGCGCAATACGGAGTTTTATCACATACCGACTCACAGTGATGCCAGCAAGAAGAGACTGATGGAGGACACTGAAGACTGGCGTCCGAGGACTGGAACAACTCAGTCTCGCTCTTTCCGAATCCTCGCCCAAATCACTGGGACTGAACATCGTAAGTGAATACCTAGGGATTCTGATAGGTGAATGGTCTCTGCCATAGAGAATAGCATTTAGACAGATGGGCAATTATTGGAAAACAGTAATTTTCCTGAGGCAGTTTACACTTAAACTATGCCATGCATAATATGGGAGATGTAAATAAGAAGCCAGCCCAGGAAGGTCACGGTGAAAAGTGTTGCAGTAGTAGCAGCAATGACTATAGTATAGCCGGTGACAGCATGATTGCGAATGTTTTTTAGTGGCTCTGTGCAACTTGACCATTTGGTATTGATGGGTACAGGTAATTGCTTAAATGATTTTTCAAGTTAAAAAAGTAAATTAATATTGGATGTTGCTTGTTATATTTCAGTGAAAGAATCGGAAACTGAAAATACAAAGAAGGCAAAGTAAGTTGTCCCGTTTTTTTGGTAAATTGAATGCTTTCCTTTCCTGAATGGTCTCAATTTGTTTTTTCATAGTTTCAAGTGTAATGGTATGGCGTTTTGTGTTTGCAGCTAGAAGCTAAGCATTTAACTTGGGTGTCTTGTATGGGACTTAAATGTGGGACTTAGAAAACTTACGGATTTTTAAATTAGTAGATATTTCTGGATTTCATGTGTAAGGATAATTTCCTTTAGTATAGAAATAAGTGGGCAGAGGAGTATATTTGGGGATGCTTTGCTAACACTACAGATCTCTGTGAATGAGTTTTATGTGTTGTCTTGTAGTAATTTCATTTTGGGCATAAAAATGGATGTTTCCAGGAGGGCTCTATAGATTAATGTCTGCATTTATAAAAATGTTCTACTCTTAAAATCTTTGCTATTAAATAAAACAGCTATATGAAATTAAGCTTTTATAAAGCATGTTTTCTGCATGATGATCTAAGTGCAGAAACTTTTTCTTTCTCTTTCTTATGACTGTTCTATCACTTCTCTTCTTTTCTTTTCTTCTTTTATTTCCACAGGGAAAAGATACCCCTTCACGTCTTTAGTCCCAAATACACAAAATTACGTGACTGGCACCATGAAGTTTCAGCACGTGCTCTTAACGTACAGTGATTTATGAGTCTTGCCCCCTGCCCCAAGCAGCCAGCACATACCTTTTCATTCAGTTTTTCTTTTTTTCCAACCTCATAGCAAAATCTGTATTAAATTTGCCTTACAAAAAAAAAAAAATAGAAACCTTTTCTATACTTTTCTAACCATTTCTTGCTGTTGTGAAAAAGAGGAAGATGAATTTGTTTTGTGCTAATCAGTAGCTCACAAATGTTAAACCAAGAGAGCAAATTAAGGGACGGGATCTGTTTGGTGGATTTCCATGGGTGTCCATTGTTACTAGGGTAGTGACCTTGGAAAAGGAATTCTTTCTGTAAGTTGAATTTGGTTGGTTGTGTGAAGCAGAGACAGATGAGCAAATAATGTCCTTGTCTAATTTGGAAAATACTTCCTTTATGTTACTACATTTCCTAAGATTACTTTTAAATTCATTATTACATAATGTTCAATGTGGGTTGTAAATTACTCCTAAGCAAATGTGAGGAGGTAAGAGAAAACAGAGAAGACTGTATTAGAATAGTTTGTTGTAGATTTGGGTATTTTTTTTTAAAGCAGGTACTCAGGATGGCTCCGAAGAGGAGGAGGCCCAAATTTGGCTCCTATTACAGGAAAGCAGAGAATTCTGCCCCTACTTGCAATGGGGAAATAGAGTGTTCTTTTGGTTTGGTTAGTTTCAAAAATCCTCCTTGTTACCAAAGGAAATATTTCTAAACTGGTGGATGTTTTTAGGGTATAAACAACTTCCAGGCATTAACTAGTAAGAAATAGAAAAGATAATTTTGCTTTGTTTTTAAATGAACATAAAATAAGTTATAAATGATTCTTTATGTGACATCAGAGAAGTATTTTACTGAGTGATAAATAAACAATTGTGTGTTCCTGCTGTTCCTAGGAAACTATGTTTTGGGCAATACATGCAAGCTAACATCTGACCAGAAATGCTTTCTGTTTTGTAATATAATGTATTATATATTAGTTATACATTCAATAATAAATGCATTTTGAAGTTTGGAAAAGTACTGTAATAAAGTTGCCTTTAACTTAGCTTTGTAATTGTTTTCTGTTTCCCTGAAGCTAGTAATCGTGTCATCTAAGACTTGTTACACTACCACTTACATAAAATAAATAATTCTCTTGACATTTCATTAGGAAGACATTTTTAATTTTGCGAGGCTGCTAAAATGAGTGTGGAATATGGTAAAGCCCTGTATTTTTTTTTTTTTTTATCTGAATTGTCATGTTACTTAACATAATGTCTTACGTGAGTAACAAGAAGATTAGTTATAAGTAAGCTCTATACCCAATGCGGGACTTGAACTCAACAACCCTGAGATCAAGAGTTGCATGCTGTATACCCATGGAGCCAGGCAGGCACCCCCATTCAGGGCGTTTTTGTTTTTCCAGGTTTTTGTTTTTTTGTTTTGCTTTGATATCATCATAGACTAGGTCAACTGCCTGATAATTTGGAGAAATCAACATTAATTTCAGTTAGTGATTACTGTTTAAAATTTAGCACACCAAGTGTACTTAAAAATAATTCTAAGATTTGCCTGTGCTCATTTCCACTGTACTTCATAATATGCTAAGGTGGCTTTCTTTTACTCTAGCAGTTCTTCTTCAGATACTGCTTGTGATTTTACGGTCCTGACATCAATCCATTGTTACTATGTCTCTGGCCTCTGTACGGAAATAGACCTTCTTAGACCAGGCTTTCTTATACCTAATACTTCTCATTCATCTCAAAAGATGATATTTGAAAGTAGGTGGAATCAAATTCTCATGAAAATAAATGGTGGAATAAACAAGGTATTTCCCACCAGGAGCCAAATTTCCAACTACAGAGTTGAGAGAGAGTGCAACTAGATGAGAGTTTTAAGTAAATAAAAGAATTTCTTCCTAATAAAGGCAGGAGAGCATGTATAGAACTTTATACCTTGAAATAAGTACAGGTGGAAATAAGAATTTAATACCTTCCTAATTAAAAAAAAAGTATTTAATGTCTCATTGAAAGCATACACTTAGATAAGTGAAGGATCTGTATTTGAGTGTGAGTGTGAATGTTCAGTCAGGATCACAGAAGACATTCCATTTGACCCCATCAGAGGTTGAAATCCTGTGTTCAGTTAATCTTCTGGGACATCTTATATTCCTAGCTTAAAAGCTAGCCAAATATTGTAAAAGCTCCTTGCAAAAATATTATTGTAAGTCTGGTGACCTAATTTATAGCTTGTTTTTGTTTGTCTCTCTGATACAGAGTTTCTTTATCATAGGCTTGTTTTTAATGTACAATTTGAAAGTTAAGAATTTTCAACGTTTTTACAAGGTTTTACCAATTACAAGATGGAATGTTACCCACAGAGTGAATATTTTTGTTCCCTTGAAAAATATATTGTTTGTGGAAACGGAAATATACTCATTTTGCACATCATTATGCCCTTTTGGAAGACTGAGATAAAAATATTGTAGAGAGCTTATTTAATAAAAATTATGATATTAAGATAGAGAGTAGCCATCCCATCTTTTATTCAGATTTATTCAGAAATTTGGGTGAATTGATTTCCCCAAATGAAAAAGTTCATAATTGTCGCACTTCCGATGTGTATTTAAAATCATATAAATCACAAATATTCATTTATTGCCTGAGTTATTCTTTCACACAAATAATTACTGAATACTTAAATGCCAGGCACTGATATGAACTAGGGATTAAATAATGAGTAACAGATAAATATATAAATAAAGTGATCTGAGATAATTGTGTTACTAAGATAAATTAGTGTAAAGGAAATTTGGCTTAGGGAGGGATTCCTTGGGTTGTGTGGATCTCTGAGGAGATGACGTTAATGCCATCACCTGAGAGAGGAAAAAGAGTCAGCCATGTGATGACTTGGGGTCACCGTTCAAGGCAGACGAAACGAGTGTGGAAACCCTGAGGCGAGCAGGAGTGTGGCAATTACACAGAACGGAAAGGACAGTGTAGCCAAAATGTGGTATGTGACCGGAAGCATGATATAAAAATGTCATACATATGCGTATAATTTACATTCTCCATACTGTCCACAGCATATGGAATGGGAGGTTGTCTTCTGTCTAACTACTTTCAAGACAGATTTAAAAATAAAGAACCAAGGTGGTATGTCAAAGGTTTGTCAAAGCTAAATAAAGTACATTCACTTATTCGTGCTGCTCTCAGCATAGGTATCAATTTAATGCTTTTCCCATTAGACCCACTGAAAACTTACGAAAAGGAGGCATTATTATAGTATATGTTGGTAACATATTTGTAGGGAACAGCTATAAAACATACATAAAGGCACTAAAAAACAAAACTTCCAAGATACAGAAATTAGACATATATCGGGGCACCTGGGTGGCTCAGTCAGTTAAGTGTCCAACTCTTGGTTTCAGCTCAAGTCATGATCTTGGAGTTTGTGAGATTGAGCTCCGCATCAGGCTCTGTGCTGTTAGCACAGATTGGGATTTTCTCTCTGTCTGTCTGCCCCTCCCCTGCTTGCTTGTGCGCACGCTCTCTCTCTCTCAAAAATAACCTTTAAAAAAAAAAAAAAAGAAATTAGACATGTAATACTTTATTCATAGTTTAGTGACAGATTTGACAGTTTAGTTCTGTCTATAAAACTTACCAAGAATTGTTTGAACTCATTCCTTTTTGTTTACCCATTCAAGAAAATTACTTAAACCAAGTAATTCCTTGCTCATTCTTTCCAAAATAGACGTCAGTACTCCAGGATAGTAGGAAGCAAGGAATGATAAATTCTGAATCTGAGACTCCCGATTTGTAACTCACTAGTTTCTACCCCTGAGTTTCCACTTCAAAATAGGAAGTTCGAGTCAGTGGTGGACTCTATGAAGCCCTTCCAGATACTGCTTCAGTAGAGGACTTGATAACCGCTGCTGCTGCTGCTGCTGCTGCTGCTGCTGCTGCTGCTGCTGCTGCTGTGTGTGTGTCCGTGTGTGTGTGTGTAGGGGGCAGATAGCCTTCATTCATCAGCCCCTTCACATGTCACCTCAGCTGCAGATGCCCCTTCGTCCAAAGCCACAGCTTCATGAGCTGCATACATGCAGTGAGTTGCCTGGAAGGAATGGGGGGAGTGAAAAGCCTGGTCGTTTCAGCCCAGGTAGGGACAACCTGGAAGGGTCATTCTAGATTGTAAATCCCAATTTGGACCCAACTTGCATGGGTTCTTCTCACTTCTTATTCCCATCTTCCCTTCATTCTTTCTGTCTTTGTTGCTTCTAATCCCTTGAATTTTCAACCCGGATCACAAACAGCATTTAGGGAAATCATTAAAGTGAAAGATCAGGTTAGGGCAGCCTGCAAGGTGTATGGAAATCAAAAAGAGATACATTGGGGCGACTGGGTGGCTCAGTCGGTTAAGTGTCTGACTCGATTTCAGCTCAAGTCATGATCTCAGGGTTCATGGAATCGAGGCCCACATCGGGCTCTCTGCACTGACAACACGAAGCCTGCTTGGGACTCTCTCTCTCTCTCTGCCTCTCCCCCAGCTTGTGCATGCTCTCTCTCAAAATAAATAAACAACAACAAAAAAAACCAGGGTAAAGTTCTTTGCCTTGAGTGAAGGATGTTTATTTGGTGATTACATCAGAAGCATTCTGGAAATAATGAATAGGTGAGGCTGTTTAGAAGTCAAATATAGTCAAGGCTATATGAATCAATGAAAAGCTTCAAAGTAGAAAGTTAGGATGAACTCTGAGTAAATGTAATAAACTCTTGTAACTGGCAAGCAACACTTAATAAAATAACAATTTTGTATGTTATAATTTTCCATGTGTAACATTTTAGAATAAAATATATTAGCCATTTAATAATCAGTTACTTAATACGTTTTATTTGAATACCTCTGCTCTTTTCTTCACACCCTTAAAAGTTTACCTTCTGTTTTCTCCTGAGGGAGATATTCCTGCTGAGTTGCCTTTGGGAACGTGTAGGGGGATAGTACAGATCTTCCAAGACCAGGAGGATGCTAGTGGGGGACTGTGTAATGCTCTGAATAATTTCACTGAATGAAGTGTGGTCCTTCCCCAAATGCCTGTGGTGTGCCAGTGAGAATGACCGGGCTGAGGGCAATTCCTCTCTCTCCCAAGATTTTCTTATTCCTTCCTATAATTCCAGCCACACAAACTCACCCACAGTGTACCACCTCCACTCTCCGTAGTGACAGTAATCTTCTTTCTGAAGTAATATACTCTTTAATTTCTACCACTCCGTTCCTAATTTGTATTACGGGTATTTGTCTGTGTGTCATAAATCTTCAGCTAGACTACGAGCTCTTTGAAGACAAGAGTCTTAGTATAATAATAAAAATTGGAAGGAAAAGTCATTCCGGTAGGCATGGTATATCTTTCTGGATGTAACGGTGACTGTGTAAGTAAGATCTATACATTCAATATATAAATAGATATTTAACATAAATGTATATATAAATATAAATATATAAGTATACAAATACAGAAAATATGCATATGCAATTTGAAAGTAGGTGTTAGGATTGTAAGATTCCTGTCTGGCAAATTAATTCTTAAGTTAGAAATATACTGGATTAGCTCAGGCTGCCACTACAAGGTAGCACAGAGTAGGTAACTTAAATGACAGAAATTTATTTTCTAACAATTTTAGAAATTAGAAGTCCAAGACGAAGGTGCCACCAGGGTAGATTTCTGGTGAGGCTCTTCTATCTGGCTTGCAGGTGACCACCTTCTCACTGTGTCCTCACATGGCCTTTTTTCTGTGGACACACAGACAGCGAGCTCTGGTGTCTCCTCTTCTATAACGATACTAGTCTTCTCGGATTAGGACCCCACTGTGAAGACCTCCTTTAACCTTAAGTACCTTCTTAAAGGCCCTGTATCAAACTACTGTCACAATGGAGGGTTAGGGCTTCAACATACGAATTTGGGAGGGGGGGAACAATTCAGTCCATAATACATACCAGCTGCATTTCTATACTAATACTGATTTGACAGATTAGCATCTTAAAAAAAAAGGTTATTCTTAAGTAGGGTCACTGACTTGGATGTGGTTTGAAGGATTGTTGTTATCTCTGTTGTAGTGTCTCTTTTTCTGTTTTGGGTAACAGCTGTTTGTCTCCATGCCCTGTATACCTAACTGGAATATAAGCTCTTTGAACGCAAGAGTTATAGTGTCCCCACCATATTTGGCACAAGTTAGCACTAACGAATGGTTCCTAACATAAATGCATATTCTCCAATTTCCTAATTCTTGAATTTTAGGGAAATCATTAAGAGCGTGGTGTACATAACTTTTAACTGAATATAAATCAGATTTTTATTAAAAAATCAAGACATTAATATCTGTATTGTAGGTAAAGTGGAATCAAAACTAAATTGCTTGAAAGAATTCTACCTTGGGCAGTCTGATTGGCAAGAGTTGATGCTTTCCCCTGGCGTTATCTGTTTGATAAATGTTGTGGAAGGTACTTTTTAAAATTAAATGAACATTTGTTTCTTAATCCCTCTTCCTTTGTGTTTTTGATCTGTTTCAGCATGAACAGTTCAGTGACTCCTGTGATAAGACAATACATGACTCATTTTAGAAACGCATATATGAAATGCTTAGTCATATGACTGGAAAAACCAATAGACAGAATTTTATCATTCCTAAGGAAATGAAGAAGTTTGAAGTTGAGAGTCTAGTCTACAACATCAACTGAAAAGAAGCAGCAGCTCTATTATTAGCAACATATTAATAAATGGAAAACTCTTAATAATATGTGGCTTACCATAGTAGAGAATTATGGGAGGCCATAGAAAATTTCATTGGAAGATAACTTTAAAAAAACATATATACCTAAAATACATCATTGTGTCAGGCACCATACAGTTTATCTTAAGTTAAAGGGTGATTTTCTTGATCTCCCCATTTTTTTGGTTTCTACTATATAGTAAAATATTTATCTAATAAGTAGTTTTAAGATGTTCATGCTTATATAGGTCTATAAAAAGAAATAAAAAATAGCATTTTAGTTAGCAGAAAGATGTATAAAATTATCATGATCAACACATACTTGTACCATTCTTTTATCTCCCTTGCTTAAGTGATGGTAGGTTCTGATTTTTCATATATTATGGTTAAGAATAATGTGTGATATAGATACCTAATTTTCAGAGACTCAGAAGGAGGGAGGAGTAACTGCCTCTCTCTTTGGAAGGAAAATAGTCCAAACTCCAGTCACTGGTTACATTTCACAAAGCTGAAACAGTACTAAGGGGGAGAATCCTGTTATGTATAAGCTGTCCCATAGCACTAAGTCATATCCATATGCTTTCTAGCTAAAGGTCATCAGAACAGATATTAAGTTACTTCTTGGATAGAAACCTATCTTTGTACATTCATTGAAAATATAGCAAAAAAATTCATAATTATTTCCAAACATACTCTTTTTATAGCAGGTTTTTAAAAAATTTTAATTTGTGCACAGATGTTCCTATAACCCACATAAACTAGATTAGTAAAGAAACACAGTTTGCTGACCTGAGCCTTGTCTTCCTTCAGTTGCTCTTTCACAAATATACTGGACTCCTGTAACATATCCTCCCCCCCGCCCCCAAGGTTTATTCATTTTTGAGAGAGAGAGAGTGCGAGCAGAGGAGGGGCAGAGTGAGAGGGAGAGAGAGAGAATCCCAGGCATGTTCCTCACTGTCATCATAGAGGCTCATGCAGGGCTCCAACCCACAAACCCTGACATCATGACCTGAGCTGAAAGAAACCAAGGGTCAGATGCTTAACTGACTGAACCACCCAGGCACCTCTGTTACATATCCTTTTTAAGACACATGTCATTTCAGTAAATTATCTAATACTATTATTCTTCATAACCTATGCAAAGAAATCAGGAATCATTCCCTAGTTCTCATATTCCCACATATTTTTATGAAGTGTAAGAATTAACAGATTTGCTCAAAAATACACAACGCAAAGGCTTCCACAACAGAGTCTAATTTTAGAAAATAAAAATAATAACAGCCAGATAAAATCTTTTAGCTGAGACCATCATATACATTACTGCAAAGTATGTTCATCAACCTAGAAAATAGTCCATAGGTTTAAAAAAATGAGTATATAACCAAACACTAATTTTTGTCTATTGCAAAATATGGAACATTTGTAATTTCTCTCTTCATTTTCTACTGGTGGATTATACTGTCCTATGCAAATGCTGGTTTGGTGACTGCTGTATAATGTAAAGGTCGCCACCTGTTGAATATAAGTAATTACTACACTTCAGTTCCTTGTGAGACTGGTACTTTAAGATCACTGAAGCAAGAAACAATAGTTTCTGTCTACTCTATGTATTTTCACACACAAATTGTTCATTTCTCTGTTTAATTATGGAAATACTTATGTACGTTTTCCAAAAATAATTTGGGAAGACTACCACTTATAAAGTTTTTAAAGAAATAAAAATCAGTATTTGTAATACACAAAAATTCTTTCATAGTCCATATGTTCGTTGTTGAAAGATATAAACGAGCAAACAAAAATCATCCAAATCCAGAGGTAAATACTGAAAAAGTTGTGGTTTATTTACATTCTGGATAGAATTGAATGCATTAAGTTCCTTAGAAGTTTTACCAGCCCACCAGTACTTCTCTAACAATGCTATTTGGATAAATCTTTCTGCTTCACTTTTAGAGAGGGAGATTATACAACAAAATTATTTTATTGAATTAAACTCGAAAGTAAAAGGAACGTAACTTCTTGACTAAAAGTCAGTACTATTGAAGGCTCCTCCTGCAGTTTACTTTTTAATTTCAAAAAATGTCACAACTTAAATTAATTTGATACTTTGATAATAGGCTATCTTCATCCATGATGGAAGGCTTAATTGTCTTTCCTTGGTCGTTATTCAGTTTTACATATTTTAGTCATGTTGAAAGATCCACAAGACCACATTTTTCTATCCTTATGTGAAGTTGTATTTTTTATGATAGTATGATTTTATAAAAGAAAATTGAAATAATGTATAACATAATGTATAAAACGTAGGTATGGATATTTAGACGTCTTAATTTTCCATTTCTTAGTCAAATTAAAGAACTCTGATTTCAAATTAAATCTTAAAAGCAGTCTTAACTATGTCTCTCCTTTCATTTTTCTCTATGACCACGAACAGGTGTATGTTGAATCCTGCTGCTTGGCCAACTTTGTGATAGGTATTCATCTTCCAGTCACACCTAATTAATTACTCATGAAGAGTCTGCATTTATTTCTTTGAATAGAGTGTGTTAAAACTAGGATGAAATCTGTGCAATTTTTTGAGTTGGAAGTACATATTTATTTTGTCTTTTCATGTACTTTATTCTTTTTTCCCAATATCCTAGTAATTCATAAGAAAAAACTGTTGACGGGGGTGCTTGGATGGTTCAGTCAGTTAAGCGTCTGACTTCGGCTCAGGTCATGATCTTGTGGTTCACGAGTTCGAGCTCCTCATTGGGCTCTGTGCTGACAGCTCAGAACCTGGAGCCTGTGTTCATATTCTGTATCTCCCTCTCTCACTGCCCTTCCCCCACTCACGTTCTGTCTCTGTCTCTCTCAAAAATAAATGAACATTAAAAAATTTTTTAAAACATTAAAAACATTTAGAACATTAAACAATTTTTTGAGAATGAGTTTCTGAAATATTAATGAGAAGTAAAGCTTTTATTTTTTTATTAAATGTTTTTATTTATTTACTTTGAGATAGATAGAAAATAAGTGGGGCAGAGGCAGAGAGAGAGAGAGAGAGGGAATCCCAAGCATGCCTGTGGTGTCAGCTGGCACAGAACCTGACGAGGGGCTCAATTTCATGAACCATGAAACCAAGACTTGAGCCTCAAGAGCCAGACACTCAACTGACTGAACTACCCAGGTGCCCTGAGAAGTAACGCTTTTAAACAGACTTGCCAAGAAGTTATCCTTTGTTTACCGCAATGGAATCTAAGGTTTCTTATGAAAATCGGTAAATCTATTAGCAGAGATAGTGAAACAGTACCTCATGCATGTTAAGAAAATGTACATTCACACACACAAATAACATTTAAATATAAATACAGTATAAATAGAAGTAGAAATAAATTATTTAAATATAAATTTAAAACAGCCAGACATTAATTCAAGAGATAAAAAAGTGATGTTTTCTAGGGTTTCTGTAAATTAACAAATGCCCATTGTCAAAAGATACAAACAAGCAAACAAAAATCAAAGATAAATACTGAAAAAAAGTTTAGGTTTATTTACATTCTGGAGGGAATTAAAGTTTCAGGTAGGAAGGGATTCTAGAGGCATATGGGTAGTTCAGTTGGTTGAGCGTCCAACTCTTGATTTCTGCTCAGGTCGTGATCTTACAGTTCGTGAGTTCGAGCCCCATGTTGGGCTCTGCACTGACAGCACGGAGCCTGCTTGGAATTCACTCTCTCTTGTCTCTCCCCCTCCCCTACTCTCTCTTTCTGTCTCTCAAAATAAATAACTTTAAAAAAAAAAGAAAGGGATTCTAGGTGAGCTCTTGGTAGTCTTGTTTTTCTCAATGATTTATCACTCAAGTATTGAGACAACTTACAGATGAGATTTGCTGAGTAATGCTATATGCATAAAAATAAGTCCTGGAGAGTAGGAAAGAAAATAGAAGACTTGAACAGGTAAATGTAGTACTGATTTTCAAAAAAGAAAAAAACTTCGGAACTATAAACTAGTTTGAACTTGAGGTCACGTGGAAAAAAATCTGGGAGGCTTTTTTTTTTTAGATTCTCAAGATTCCTCACTTACGTACAATACCCAGTGCTTATCCCAACAAGTACCCTTCTCAATGCCCATCATCCCTATTCCCCACCCCCATCAACCTCTGTTCTTGTTTTTAAGAGTCTCTTATGGTTTGTCTCCCTCTCTGTTGGTACCTTATTTTTCCTTCCCTTCCCCTGTGGTCATTTGTTAAAATGACCCAAATCCCATATGCGTGAAATCATAGGGTATCTGTCTTTCCCTGACTGACTTACTTCACTTAGCATAATAACCACGTTGTTGCAAATGGCAAGATTTCATTCTTTTTCATTGCTGAGTAGCTTTCCATTGTGTATATATACCACCTCATCTTTATCCATTAATCAGTGGATAGATATTTGGACCTTTGCATAATTTGGCTATTGTTGATAGCGCTGCTGTAAACATTGAGGTGCATGTGCCACTTTGGATCAGTAGAACTCCAGTGTCCTTTGGATAAATTCCTAGTAGTGCAATTGCCTGGTCATAGGGTAAATTCTATTTTTAATTTTTTGAGGAAACTCCATACTGTTTTTCCAGAGTGGCTGCACCAGTTTGCATTTCCACCAACAGTGCAAGAGGGTTCCTCTTTCTTCACATCCTTACCAACATCTGTTGTTTCCTGAGTTGTTAATTTTAGGCACTATGACCACTGTGAGGTGGTATCTCAATGTGGTTTTGATTTGTATTTCCCTGATGATGAAGATGTTGAGCATCTTTTCATGTGTCTGTCTGGCAGCTGGATGTTGTCTTTGGAAAAGTGTCTATTCACGTCCTCTGCCCATTTCTTCACTGGATTATTTGTTTTTTGTGTGTTGAGTTTGTTCTTTATAGATTTTTAATACTAACCCTTTATCCGATATATCGTTTGCAAATATCTTCTCCCATTCTGTCGGTTCCCTTTTAGTTTTGTTAATTGTTTCCTTTGCTGTGCAGAAGTTTTTTATTTCAATGAGGTCCCAATAGTTCTTTTTTTTTTTTTTTTAATGTTAATTTATTTTTGAGAGAGACAGAGAGAGTGAGTGGGGGAGGGACAGAGAGAGAGGGAGACACAGAATCTTAAGCAGGCTCCAGGCTCTGAGCTGTCAGCACAGAGCCCAACACAGGGCTTGAACCCATGAACTGTGAGATCATGACCTGAGCTGAAGTCAGACACTCAACCAACTGAGCCACCCAGATGTTCCCCAGTAGTTCATTTTTGCTTTTGTTTCCCTTGCCTTCAGATTTGTGTTGAGTTACAAGCTGCTGCAGCCGAGGTCAGAGAGGTTGCTGCCTTTTTCTCCTGTAGGATTTTGATGGTTTCCTGTCTCACAGTTAGTCTTTCATCCATTTTGAATTTATTTTTGTGTATGCTGTAAGAAAAGTGGTCAGTTTCATTCTTCTGCCTGTTGCTGTCCAGTTCTCCCAGGACCATTTGCAAAAGAGACTTTTTTCCCATCGGATGTTCTTTTCTGCTTTGTCAGAGATTAGTTTGCCATATATTTTTGGGTCCATTTCTGGGTTCTCTGTCCTATTCCATTGGTCTATGTGTCTGTTTTTGTGCCAGTACCATACTGCCTTGATGATTGTAGCTTTGTGATACAGGCTAAAGTCCGGGATTGTGATGCCTCCAGCTTTGATTTTCTTTTTCAACATACTTTGGCCATTCAGGGTCTTTTCTTCTAGCTCTGGGAAGAATGCTGGTGCTATTTTGATTAGGATTGCATTGAATGTGTAGATTGCTTTGGGTAGTATCAACATTTTAACATTATTTGTTCCTCTGATCCATGAGCATGGAATGTTTTTCCATTTCTTTGTGTCTTCTTCAATTTCTTTCATAAGCTTTCTATAGTTTTCAGCGTTTAGATCTTTTACCTCTTTGGTTAGGTTTATTCCTAGGTATTTTATGGTTCTTGATGCAATTGTAAATGGGATTGATTCCTTGATACCTCTTTCTGCTGCTTCATTATTTGGTGTATAGAAATGCAACCAATTTCTGTGCATTGATTTTTTTTGTCCTGCGACTTTGCTAAATTCATGTATCCACTCAGGCAGTTTTTTGGTGGAGTCTTTCAGGTTTTCCATGTACAGTATCATGTCCTCTGTGAAGACTGAAAGTTTGACTTCTTCTTTGCTAATTTGGATGCCTTTTATTTTGTTTTGTTGTCTAATTGCTGAGGCTAGGACTTCCAATAGTATGTTAAACAGCAGTGGTGAGAGTGGAGATCCCTGTAGTGTTCCTGATCTGAGGGAGAAAGCTCTCAGTTTTTCCCCATTGAGGGTGATTATTAGTTGTGTTCTTTCATATATGGCTTTTATGACGTTAACATATGTTCCTTCTATCCCGACTTTCTTTAGAGTTTTTATTAAGAAAGGATGCTGTATTTTGTCAAATGCTTTTTCTGCATCTATTGACAGGATCATATGGTTCTTATCCTTTCTTCTATTAGTGTGATGTATCACCTTGATTGATTTGCAAATAATGAGCCAGCCCTATAGCTCAGCAATGAATTCCACTTGATCATGGTGAATAATTCTTTTAATATACTGTTGAATTCAATTTGCTAGTATCTTCTTGAGAATTTTACATCCGTGTTCACCAGGAATAATGGCCTGTAATTCTCCTTTTTAGTGGGGTCTTTGTCTGGTTTGGGAATCAAGGTAATGCTGGCTTTATAGAATGAGTCTGGAAGCTTTCCTTCTGTTTCTGTTTTTGGAACCGGAGAAGAATAGGTATTAACTATTAAATGTCTGGTAGAATTCCCCTGGGAAGGCATCTGGCCCAGGACTCTTATTTGCCAGGAGATATTTGATAACCAATTCAATTTCTTCACTGGTTATATGTCTGTTCAAATTTTCTATTTCTTCCTGTTAGAGTTTTGGTAGTGTGTCTAGGAATTTGTCCATTTCTTCCAGATTGTCCAGTTTGTTGACATATAATTTTTCATAGTATTCTCAAATAATTGTATTTCTGTAGTGTTTGTTGTGATCTCTCCTCTTTCATTCTTGATACCTATTTGGGTTCTCTCTCTTTTCTTTTTGAGCAGTCTGGCTAGGGGGTTATGAATTTTGTTTATTCTTTAAAAAAACCAGCTCTTAGATTCATTAATGTGTTCTTTTTTTTTTTTTATTCTATATTATTTATTTCTGCTCTAGTCTGTATTCTCTTTTTCTGCTGGATTTGGGCTTTCTTTGCTGCTGCCTTTATAGCTCCTTTAGGTGCAAGATTAGGATGTGTATTTGGGACCTTTCTTGCTTCTTGAGATAGAGCTGAATTGCAATGTGTTTTCCTCTTAGGACTTCCTTTGCTGCATCCCAAATGGTTTGGACTGTCGTGTATTCATTTTCATTTGCTTCTATATATTTTTTAATTTCTTCTTTAATTTTCTCGTTGACCCGTTCATTCTTTAGTAGGATGTTCTTTTACCTCCATGTATTTGGGGGCTTTCCAAATTTTTTCTTGTGGTTGATTTCAAGTTCCGTAGCATTGTGATCTGAAAATATGCATGGTATGATCTCGATCTCTTGTACTTGTTGAAGGCTGATTTGTGACCCAGTATGTGATCTATTTTGGAGAATGTTCCATGTGTACTCGAGAAGAATGTGTATTCTGCTGCTTTTGGATGAAAAGTTCTGGATGTATCTGTTAAGTCCATCTGGTCCAATAGGTCTTTCAGAGCCATTGTTTCCTTCCTGATTTTCTACCTAGAGGATCTGTCCATTGCTATAAGTAGAATATTAAAGTCCCCTACAATCATGGTACAATTATCTGTACATTCGTTTATGTTTGTTATTAACTGATTTATATATTTGGGTGTTACATGTTGTGGGTGTAAACATTTACAATTGTTAGCGCTTCTTTTTTTTTTAATGTTTTATTTATTTCTGAGAGCAAGAACGACAGAGTATGAGTGGGGGAGGGGCAGAGAGAGAGGGAGACACAGAATCCAAAACAGGCTCCAGGCTCTGAGCTGTCAGTGCAGAGCCTGACATGGGACTCAAACTCACAGACTGTGGGATCATGACCTGAGCCGAAGTCAGATGCTTAACCAAATGAGCTAGCCAGGTGCCCCAATTGTTAGCTCTTCTTGATGCATAGATCTCTCAATCATGATATAATGCCTTTCTTCATCTTTTGTTACAGTCTTTGTTTTAAAATCTAATTTGTCTGATACAAGTATGGCTACTGTGGCTTTCTTTTGCCATCCGGTAGCATGATAGATGGTTCCCCATCCCCTCACTTTCAATCTGCAGGTGTCCTCAGGTATAAAATGAGTCTCTTGTAGGCAGCATATAGATGGATCTTGTTTTTTTATCCATTCTGATACCCTATGTCTGTTGAGTGGAGCATTTAGTCCATTTACATTCAGAGTGATTATTCGAAGATATGGATTTAGTGTCATTGTGTTGTCTGTAGGTTTTGTTCTTGTGTTAGTCTCTGGTCCTTTGTAGTCTTTGAAGCATTCCACACACAGAGACCCCCTTAGGATATCTTGCAGGGCTGGTTTAGTGGTCATGAACTGTGTTAGTTTTTGTTGGCCTGAGAAAGTCTTTATCTCTCCTTATATTCTGAACGACAGCCTTGCTGCATATTTTTCCTGTTCAGCACATTGAATATTTCCTGCCATTCCCTTCTGGCCTGCCAAGTTTCAGGAAAAGTGTCTGCTACTACCTTTATATGTCTACCCTTGTAGGTTAAGGGCTGTTTGTCCCAACTGCTTTCAGAATTCTCTGTCTATCTTTGTAGTGTGCCAGTTTCACTATGATATGTTGTGGTGTTGACCTGTTTTTGTTGATTTTGAAGGGAATTCTCTGTGCCTCTTGGACTTGGACACCTGGTTCCTTCCCCAGATTAGGGAAGTTCTCAGCTATAATTTTTTCAAATAAACCTTCTGCCCCTTTCTCTCTCTTCTTCTTCTAGAACTCCTATGATATGGATATTGTTTTGTTTTATTGTATCACTTAGGTCCATAATGCTCCCCTTGTGATCCAGTAATTTCCTTTCGCTCTTTTTTTCAGCTTCATCATTTCCCATAATCTTATCTTCTGTTTCACCTATTTCGCTTCTCTGGTTCTTTCATCCTTGCTGTCACTGCATCTAGTTTATTTTGCATCTCATTTATAGCATTTCTTAATTCGTCGTGACTATTTCTTAGGTCTTTATCTCTGCAGCAACAGATCCTCTGTTGTCTTCTGTGCTTTTTTCAAGCCCAGCTATTAGTTTTATGACTGTTATTCCGAAGTCTTGTTCAGATATATTGTGTGTCTCTTTTGAGCAATTCTCTGGCTGTCATTTTTTTCCTGGAATTTCTTTTGAGGAGAATTCTTCCATTTCATCATTTTGGCTGGGTTTCTGTCTTTTACATGTTTTAATAGCTTGTTATGTGTCCTGCACCTAAGAACACTCCTATATTAAAGAGGGCCTGGGACTTCAGGAAGCGTTTTTGGAGTATGTTGTGTGCACTCTGTTGTTGTGTATATGACTGCTCTATCCCACTGGTCATTCTTGTACAGAGCTTCTCCTTACTCGTAGTGGTGGATTGTTTATGCCTTCCACACCAGGTGTGCTTTGATTTGTTTGTTGAAGTAACCCAGGAAAAAAGGAAAAGGCAGGGGACCTGATCCCCTGCAAAGAGAGAAATGAAAGGGACAAAAACAAAAACAAAAAGACTAAACAGAGGATCAAAGGAACTATGTGTCTTAATCCAGAGAGAGAGAAAGGAAAATAAAGAAGAAAGAGATATAGAAAAGGTGTAAAAATAATAGAGTGAAAACGCCGGGTTAAACAAAGAAACAAAGCAGAGATAGAATGAACATAAATACTCACATATAATTAGAATTGACCAAAACTCAAATCAGAAACTATGAGCCTGATTCCAAAGGAAAAAATGAAGAGGGTAGAAAGAAAAAGAGGAGAAAAGAGAAGGAAAGAAAGGAAAACAAAAGAACAGCAGACTAACATACAAAACTGCAGGACAGCTGTCTGTTGGTGCCTGGAACTGTGCTGGTCTGGAAGAGAGGCCTTTGGGTCACTCAGTGTCAATCCCGCTCCAGTAGATAAGCAGTTACGGGGCACGGAGGGGTGGGGTTGGTGTAATCAGGTCCCGCCTCCACTGGGGGCTGCTGTCCTGTTCCTTGAAGTGCCTCCATGTTGGTGATGGGGGGAAAAATGGCAACACTCCCGTCTCTCCTCCCCAGACCAGGTGTCTCAAACCACACTCTTCCGGCAGCCCTCACAGAGCAGCACAGGCAGCTGGCTTGCCCTGCTTCACAGTCTCCCCCGCATCTTCTAGGCACTCGGCTGGGATTCAAACAACAATGTCTTAAAGAATCGCATACCACCGGGACCCAGTTCTGGAGTAGCACCATTCCACCCTGCTGATATCACTGGTGCCTGCAGGGTCTTCTGCCCTTGGTGTGGGCAATAAACCCTCTTCCCACAGTACTTGAGGGAGGGGACTGTTCTCTCCCAGTGCTCCCCTGAGATCACTACAGCACCCCAGGGGCTGGCTTCCAGGTGCTGGCTCCCCTCCCCCACAGGCACACGCACATGGCAGTCAGGCGCTTTTGAAAACTCCCCTTCTTTGGCTCCTAAGGCTGTTTGCAAAGTAGAGACTGCAACTCTCTGTATTTCTCATTCCCCATTCCATGGTCTGGAGAAGTTCTTCCCTTGGCCTAACTCAATACCATGACCCACAGCTTCTCTTTCCCTCCCTTTTGTCTCTCCACAGAAGAGGATCCCTCCCCTCTGTGCCTGTGCCGTTTTATCTCCCCAATTCGCATACATGCACCTCTGTGCCACCAAGCCATCTCCCTCCACAGATAGATTTCCTGGGGTTCCAAGCTGACCTCAATACAGCCAGGTTTGAGGGACTAGGGAAATCCCATTCCCCATACCTCTTCACCATCTTAACTCCTCCTGTCCTAGGAGACATTTGTAAAGCCTTGCTAGTGAGCACTCAGAAAAGGACAGAATTGCCAACACCCAGAATTAAGTCCTCAAGAAACAAATCACAGCCAACTTAACACATTTTCAATAAATTGCGGGAAATGTTAATTTTAACAAGTCATGAAAGCAAGGCTTTTAAGGTACCACTGAATTTAATGAGGTTAATGATTATCAAATTTTTAGATTCATCATAGTTGAATTGAATCAAAGGATATTGTTTTAAAGCACGAGGACTTGAATGAGGACTTCTATAGCTTGCTACCTAAATTTGTGGGTATCATGAGGTCAAGAGGTATGGCTCACTTATACCTTAACCAGAAAATGGACCAAACGTAGTAGAAAAAAGAACAAGAAACTTAATATGGTTATGTGCAGTTTAGACGAAATAATTTTGCTCTCCTGGTAGAGAATTTGTGATAGGGGATGGATAAGGTTAGCAAAAACAAATATAAAAATATTAGGGATTTTAGAAGAAAATAAACCCTATAAAAGTTAGTCATGTCATATGGTTCTTAAAATTATAAAGCAAGCCGTAGTTTGATTCTACACTTGTAAAATCTCACCATCTCACCTGTCATATCATATTTAATCCTTGGGATTAATGTCTGACAATTATGTAGGTAATCCCAAGAAAGTCAGTTGAAAAATCCTGGGACAATTAAGCTGTCCAGATATGAGGCAGATATGAGTGATTGATTTCACCTGATAATATGGACTTTTCCTTAACTTAAATCTACAGCTGTGTCTTCTTCTTTCCCAAACATTCTCACTTAGTCTCAGGCTTTAGTGATCCCAGCTAATTGTTTATTACATACACATATAATAAATAAATCCAGCAAGTGTTTGTAAAGCACTTATTGTGTGCCACTCCCTATTATAGATGCTTGGTTTATAACAGAGGCAAGGGTCTGTCATGGACTTACAGTCTAATGGAGCAGACATGCAATAAAAAAGCAAATAAACAATAAAGTTTTATGTTATGATGTTATTCTATAAAGAAATAATATAGGACAATATGACGAGTATAATGAGGGAAAGAGAGGAGTGAAGTCATTACACACTAGTTAGGGAAAAAGAAGGCGTTTGAGTTGAAACATGAATGACCTGAAGGCGTTAGCCATGCAAATATGGAGAAGATAGGCTCTGTAGGCAGAGGGAATAGCAAGTGCAAAGGCCCTGAGACAGGATTCAGCATGGTATGTTTAAGGAACTGAAAGAGACCCACTGTGACTAGGGCATTTTGTTTGTTTTGTTTTAATGTTAATTTTGAGAGAGACACACACAGAGCACAAGTGGGGGAGGGACAGAGAGAGAGAGATACAGAATCTGAAGCAGGCTCCAGTCTCTGAGTTGTCAGCACAGAGCCCAACACGGGCTCGAACTCACAAACAGTGAGATCGTGACCTGAGCCAAAGTTGGAAGCCCAACCAACTGAGCCACCCAGGCGCCCCGGGGCATTGTTAATAAAGGAGAGAGAGATGAGAGATTGAGTGAAGTAGTCAGAAACTAGATCATTTTTTGCCTTGTAAGTTGTGTTAAGGGATTTAGATTCTTATCCCAGTTAATCAGAAAGCCCAATATAGGATTTTAATCATAAAGAGATCACTCTGAATACTATGTAAAATTGATTGTGAGGGAGAAATAATGAACATAGCAGACTAGTTATGTGAATTCCCTTAGTTCAGGCAAGAGATGATAGGAGCTTAGGCCAAGGAGGTATTAATGGAGAGTGAGAGAGTTGGATGGGTGTATATTTTAGAGGAAGTGCTGACAAGAGTGTAGAAATACACTCTTGTGTTTTGGGGTTGATGGATAGAGAAATGCTGCTAAGATTGTGTGAATTTGGTAAAGATTAATTTAGTTGGTAAGAGTCCGTGGTAAATGTCAGTTCAGTATAGTAAAGAAGCTAATAGACTCAAGATGTAGAGGAGTAAGTTACAAAACAAAGAGGTGCTTAAAATCCAGATTTTAGGTGTATTATTCTTTTTGATGAAAAATAGAGGCTATGAATTCTGGAGTGCATGGCTGAGATATTCCAGGCCTAAGATTTAGCCTTAGAAGAATTATCAATGAAGTGAAGAAGCCAAAGAATTTAGCCGTCAGGTTATTCAGTGATTCAACGTGACAGCACTAAAGTCAAGAAAGATTGTTGGGATGAGGTAAGAGGAAGAGTGAGTCGGGCTTCTAGGAATAGCCAGCAAAATAGTACTAAAGACAGGCAAGTGTGTACGATTGAGGTACAGAAGACAGGAGAAGAGAAGGAGTGGTCAGCTGGGTTTCATACCAAGACTAAGTAAAATGAGGAATGTACTCAAAAAGACAAAACTGTACGATTCTACCTATATGAGGTATTAAAGACGATTCACAGAACAGAAAGTAGAGTGGTGGTCGCCAGGGGGCTGGGGGGGGGGGGAGGAGTTGTTCAATGGCTATAGTTTAAGATTTGCAAGATAAAAATGTTCTAAAGGTCTATTTCACAATGAATATACTTACGACTAATGAACTGCATGTACGCTTAAAAATGGTTAAGAAGGTAGTTTTATGTTGTGTTTTTTACCACAATAAAAAGAAAACGAGGAACACAAACTGTCAACTGAATTTAGCCACAGAGAGATCATTAGTTACCTTGACAAAAATACGGTTTTATAAAGCTCTCAGGATGAGGCCCACTTGAGGTGGTTAAAGAGTGACAGGCAGGTGAGGAAATGGAGACAGAGTTGCTGGAGTGAAACTATCATTCAGCTTGACTTTTAATAGGAATAGGAAAATGGAAGGGAAAGGTAGTTTTGTTGTTCAGGTGTTTTATTATTATTTTTTTAGGAGAAATTATTTTATAATTGGGCTTTTGGTGTTTTGTTTCCTTTGCAAAAAGGCGATTTTATTAAAGTACAGGGACAGGATCCATGGGCAGAAAGAGTTGCACTGGGATTTATACTACAGTGTTTTGTTTTTGTTACTGTGTTTAATTAATGTTTATTTGTTTTTGAGAGAGAGAGACACACACACACACACACACAGAGCATAAGCAGGTAAGGGGCAGAGAGAGAGGGAGACACAGAATCTGAAACAGGCTCCAGCCCAGAGCCTGACACGGGGCTCAAACTCACGAACCAGGAGATCATGACCTAAGCTGAAGTCAGACTCTTACTGAGCCACCCAGGCGCCCCTGTACTATCGTGGTTTTGAATGGGGACTCAAAGCATGCAGTGGAGAGGGAGATGGAAAATGCAAAGGAAATATATCAATTGAAGCCCCTGAGAAAAAGGGAGGAGGTGGAATACACAGCATAGGATCTTGCGTTTGGGTAGTTGTCAGAACTGGGGCAAAGAAAGAGAGGTCCATTCCCTGGTCCTGCAGAATGGTAAATTAGTAAGATGAGCAGCCTCACACCTGGACAAATTGTTAGCATGGGTCCCCATTAGAAAGCATGGAAAGAGACAATGTCGAAACTATGCAAAGAAAGACAATTGATGAGAAAGATAATGCACAAATGGCTCTTTGTTCAGTTTTCCTAAGAAAAGCAGACTAAAAGGCTGCAAGCCCAACTCTTCAGACATACCTGGGAATGATTTAAGTCTTCATACCTCTCTCTGGTAAGAAATGAAAACTCAAGTAACAGACAAAGCAGGAAGTTTGGCTGCTGCAGAGGTGACATGAATTAGAACTTCCTCCCAATCCTAAAAGGAATAAATATTAGGGGATGGCAGAATTAAAGTAGATACTGATGTCTGTTCCATATTAAATGAGGTAGTTCAAGATTTTCTTAAGTCTAGTAGTTTTAGAGGTTGGCTAAGCAAAGAAATAGGTGTGCATAACTCATGGGAAACCTGCCAAGTGCATTTGTTTGGCAACTTGGAAATCTGGCTTTAGAAGATATTTCATGAATTATGTGAAGTTTATTCTCAATTGGCACTCATTTTTCCGATCAGCACATTTCATGGAGGTATTGGAAGACCGAACTCCACCTTATCCCTTTTCTTACCTGTCCTCATTAATATAGTCATATGTAGACATTGATAATTCTTTATGTTTTCTCTTTTTCTTCTAGACTGCTGATAGTTCTTTATGTTGTAAAGGGCGTTTTTAAAGATACTTTTAGAGGTCTAGTAATTTCTTGTAAAGGGCATTTTTAAAGATACTTTTAGAGGTCTAGTAATTTCTTAGATGATGTGACCCTTCCTGCTTAGGCAGTATTATAGTACCTGTTTAACCTGATTGCTATATAGTCTTTAGAAGGTACAAGTATTTTCTAAGAAATATATGTATATTGTAAGTGACTTCTGTATTTGAAAACAGTAAGTTTCATTCATGCATTTATTCAACAAATATTTATTGTTTACATTGTGGTAAGCACTTCACTTATACCAGTAAACATAATGGTCCCTAACCTCAGGGAGCTTCTAATTTAATGAGGGAATCCAGATTTAAACAAATAACCCCACAGACTATATGATTTCATTAGTAACAAGTTCTGTGAAGAAAAAGTACAAGGTATTTTGAAAGCATAGGACCTGGGCAACCTAAGGTGATTTGGGGAATTATTGAGACCTCCCTGAGAAGGTGACATTTAAACTGAGGCCAGAAGCACGCTTAGGAATTAGCCCAGTGAAGGTATGGTAGAGAGGTAGGTATAGAAAGTGAGTGGTAGCAGACTGTGCAGAGTCCTAGAGGTGGGGAGAAACTTGGCCTTTCTCAGGAAGAAAGGAAAAAGCAGTTGGATTGGAGCAGGGCAGAAAGGAAGAGCTCTTACTGGAGAATAGGGAGCCCAAAACCACAAGTGTCTTTAGAGCAGTGCTGCTCAGCGACAGACAGGGTCAGATTTGTGTTGTTAAAAGTTTACTCTGGTAGCTGTGTAGAGATGTTATCTCTAGGACAGGGGTCAGCAAACTGTTTTTGTAAAGATCCAGATAGATAGTAAATATGTTAGGTTTTGTGAGCCACCTGGCCTGTCACAGCTGCTAACCTGTGTGTGTAGTGTAAAAGCCCTAGACATATGTAAATGAGAGAACCTGGCTGCTTTCCATAAAGCTTTATTTAAAGTTCATTAAAACTGTCTGAGAGCTGAAGTTTGAATTTCATGTAATTTTCATGTATCATGGAATGTTATTATTCTTTTCAGTTTTTTGAAATGTTCTTAATGTTCATGATTTTGAGAGAGACAGAGTGCTAGTGGGGAGGGGCAGAGAGAGAGGGAGACACAGAATCTGAAGCAGGCTCCAGGCTCTGGGCTGTCAGCACAGAGACCCACGTGGGGCTCAAACACGTGAACTGTGAGATCATGCATGACCTGAGCCGAAGTTGGATGCTTAACTGACTGAGCCACCCAGGCGCTCCTTTTTTTCATTAAAATAAGAAAAACCATTTAGGGGCTCCTGGGTGGCTCAGGTAGTTGAGCATTTTGATTTTGGCTCAGGTCATGATCTCACAGTTCAGGAGTTTAGCCCCACATCAGGGTCTGTGCTGACAGTGCGGAGCCTGCTTGGGATTTTTTTCTCTCTGCCTCTCCCCGACTTGTGTGCTCTCTCTCTTTCTCAAAATAAATAATAAATTTTTAAAAAATTATAAAAAGCATTTTAAAATATGAAAACCACTCTTAATTTATTTGGTCCGATAGTCATGGTTTGCTGACGCCTGATATAGGATTTACAGTTCTTATTGTTTAACATTTCTACTCTGTCTCTTAAATGATACCTAAATTCTACCATGACATTTTTCTTTAGTTATCTACCTTGTTTTTCAACACTCTGGTAAAGGTATGACCAATGCTAAATAAAAAGTGGGAATATAACTTCTCTCCCTTTCTATTTCTGTCTTAGTGTTCCATTTTCTATTCTGAAAATCCATGTAACACGACTGACCTATTTTTTTATTCACAGGCTCTTTTTTTTTTTTTAAACAATGGGAAATTTTGTATTTCTCCTATTTATTTTTTCTTCCCAAAGTGTTACACATTGTGTTTTCTTCTTTCAAGCCTCACACTGAATTTTTCATTTTTTTTTAACCTGGTGATAGTTCTTCTAAAATTTAATTCTGGCATTCAGAAGAAAAAATGGTATGGACAGGAGAAAAACAAAGTAAAAAATAAAGCAACACAATTGCATGCAAGCATTTGTTGTGTGACTGGATAAAATACTTTGTTTCCATGGAGATAAACATCTGTGTAATTCCAGATCTGCAAGCACAGCATTCTGACTTGATAGGATGTTTTTAGTTGCTTTCTTGCAGTGCCCTACTCAGACAGCCACCCCACAAGATGCTGGAAAGAATTATGTAGTGGAAATAGTACAGACAGACCTGGTTCAAATTCCACCTGACCCTTACTAGGTATATGATATTGGGCAACTGAATTAATTTTGTGGAGCCTAACTTCCCTGAAGCATGCAAAGTACATCGTCTTTTGTACTTTGTATTGGATACCTACATAGTACATAATACACAGTGTTGGGACTAGGTGTGTGGGAATTCCCATCCACCTTTCTCCCACACAGAGGTAGCCATGTTAAAAAAAAATGGGGGATGGGGACAGCCTCTGTTTGGTGATGGTGAGGGTGTTGGTTTTGGTTTTAACTTTTTGCAGATATGAAGTTAAAGAACAAAAGCTGGAGTTTTTCCCAAATGGAACCAGTGTACTTAAAAGGTGGATAGATGATAAGTGTCTGTACTTTTCCTTAATATTTCCTTTGCCTTGCTTATTTTGCTTCTGAAAACTTAGGTTTGACAGTTCTTGGGAAGACCTACGTAGGAGTGGACCTCCCCGACCTGCAGCACCTCAGGTTTTACATATTGGTAGCCAAGTAGCCACACTCTCCAAAGTGACTACATATTCTAGGTAGTTTTTTTTTCCTTTTTGGTATGTCTAAATTTTAATGCTGATGGTGCAATTAAATACTAAAATGGACTAAAAGGGAACAAGTGATCGTAGATTACAGAACTGACATCATTAATATATAGACAAGAAAGCTTGGCGTTCAGCTGTGGAACACCGCTTTACATTGATTTTATGTTTCTCTCTCTTTTTCTCTCTCTCTTTTGTTCAGATTCAAACATAAATATAGAGTTAGGGTCTATGCCTTCTATTTATTCGTTGTGATTTGGAAAGTCAGCTCCCTTGAGTTTGTTATAAGTCTACTGAATTAGAGCATCACTAGAGCATCACTAGAGCATCTCTAGAGCACTAGAGATCTTATGTTCTGGGTGCCCACACGTATTCTAAAGATATTGAGGTTACTTGTAAGATTGTACAGGACTGCACTCATGCTAAGTCCTTTTATATGAATATTTATGATACAATGCCATGAAAGAAATTCATTACAGTTTCCTTTTCTTTTTTAAATAGACTTAAGTTTCTTATTATTCTCCATTACTTCCCCCCAATAGTACCCATTGCCTGAAAGATGCAGAGTAATCGAGAAATTCACAATTGAGGCATTTGGTAACTTGATTCATCCACATTGCATGACACTCATGTTACCCTACTCTGACACTAATAGCATCTTTCTTTTCTCTTTTCTCGCCCCATTCTTTCTTTCCTAGCCATTCATGACAGTTGCTAAAACATAGCGCTACAGTTCAGTTAAATTATAGGCTTGGGAAAACATTATACTCAAACAACTCTGTATAATTTTTAAAAATGGCTTGCCACTGCTCTTTAATTTGCTTTCTAACGGTTTGTAAAGTTATAGCCAGTGGAACTAGGAATAATGGATTATCAAATCCTTCCGACAAGGAGAAAAGACCGTTTCAGACACCTGAGCTCTCATTTAAATTAACCTGAGTTGAGTTTGGCACATACTTGCTTTGTGTTGGAGGTGGCCACTGTCACCATTTGTGAAAAAAGTGGTCATAGAATGGTGAGAATGTTTATTAATAACTTGCACGCATAAAGGAGGAGGAGAGACCATAGGTTTCATGCTGTGCATTTTAGATTTTCTTTTTACTTAATAAAAAAGAAATTCTCAATTTCAAGTTGATAACCAACTTGAAAAATATCACAGCCCTAATGATGGAATGTTAATTCCTGTCCAGGTGTTTGACCTTTTCTAAAAGACCAAAGGAAAATATTATTATTTTAATCATAAGAGTTCTGGAAATAAAATTTTGTACCAGCATTTTTGAGTCTTGACAGAGCTAACTGAAAATAGGAGTATAGAACATTAGGGAGAGTGGTGTTTTAGTCATATTCACTTAAACTGTGCTGTTTATTTTACAGGGGTGCTTTTCTTCCCCAAAGAGGTTCATTCTCAATATTTTAAAGTTATTTCTTATTCCTTTTAATATGTATTGCTGCTTCTGAATAGGCAGCTGGTTGTACCTGCTTCTCTTGAAAGCACAGTCTCATTAAAATGTCAGGCTCTGGGTGTATATCATCTCTAAGGTAAAGCTCTTTACGTAGAGGCTTTTTAGAGAAATTGACATAACCTTCCTTTCTCTGCTTACAGAAATTCAAAACATCATGTTTAGATTTATTTTCTACTTAGATGCTGACAAATCAATCCTCACATGTGTGATGTATGATATTGATTTAACTTTAAATAGGATTAGAGTCAGAAGTTAAATACATTCAAAAGCATTTGTATCTCAAAAATCAGTTTTATGGAGGATTATATATCAAATTTTAATTTCCATGAGAAATCATAACAGTAAATAAATGACCTGACCTTCTGTTACACTTCTGTATTGTACCTTTATAATGTCTATTAATGTAGAATGTTTACTATCTGACCTTTATTATGCTACCTCTTCTCACTTTCCCTTTTTGTTCCTCTCCTCTTTTTTTCCCTTCCCTACCTATCAATTTAAGCAGCAACATAAGCAGTGTGGCAACAAGTTCTTTGGAAGGTTTTCGAAACTTTTCTACCTTCTCTTCTCCTGCTAGATACAGTGCTGCGGCTCTGAGCAGCGCAGCTGCTACTGTGTCTGCTGTTCTTGCTGCAAAAACCAGGTAGAGCTTTATGTGCAGGGTGTGTCTTGTGTGATTTCCAACACTTTTCACAGCCTTACAGGTCCCCTCAAAGAAGACATAGCCATTTGAAACAGTCACAGCTCTGTGTGAGACCTTGATTGTGTTGTGAACGTTTTACCCGGGTCATAGACCTCTCCCACAGTGTTTCTTACTGGTTTTTCTTTTTTTAAGTTTATTTTTTTTATTTTGAGAGAGACAGAGACAGCACAAGTGGGGGGAGGGGCAGAGAAAGAGGGAGAGAGAATCCTAGGCAGGCTCTGCACTGTCAGCACGGAGCCCAAGGCAGGGCTTGAACCCATGATACCGTGAGATCATGACCTGAGCCGAAACCAAGAGTCGGACGCTTAACTGACTGAGCCACACAGGCACCCCTGTTTTTTCTTTAAATCTGGTTTTTCTTTAAATCACCTGTTCATCTCTTTCCATTACTGCCATTTGTCTAGGATACTTCTCAGTTGCATGTTGTGGGGTTTGTATAATTTTTAGTTTTTCATAATCTGAAACAGAATGAACTATCAGTAGATATTTTAAGTTTCTATTGGTATTCTCTTCTCCCACAAACTGATTGTATTTGAGGGTGATCTAGTCAAACTATTCTAACACCCCTCCTCCCCCAAAAAGAATAGTAACTTTTTATTTTTGTGAGATTCTGTTTTTACATAATGTCTAGTAGTCTTTATAGCTTTACATGCTTTCTAAAAGATTGTCTCAATCTAAACTTTGGTGAAAATCTAGTCATTTCCATATGAATGAGTCAAATAATAGAATACTCTTTGCCCTTCTTTTTATCCTCTTTCTACTGCTTTGTTTTTTCTGCCTGTCTGTAAAATGCTTCTGTCTGTAGCTCTTTCTGAAAATGTTTCCAATCATAGACTGTAAAAACTACTTTTTGCTATTGGTCCTGTGATGTTTTGTCTTAAACCTCTTTCTGAATGCTCACCAGGCTCTCCAGTCCTGATAAATATCACACACTCTTGGATGCACTTAGCATCAGCCCTGTTTCCAAGCCTTTAGCTTTTTCGTACCTCCAGGCCTCCAGGAAGTCAACTGGCTCTATCCATGTTAAGGAAGCAAGGTACTGTGGCAGCGCATATCACAGTGGTGGTTTGCTGTGAAATATACTGCTTTCTCTCTAACACTTAACCACTATATTAATAAGCCAGATGAGAAAGTCCTAGAGCGGATTTGTGTTCAGTTTTAAATTAACTGTAAATTCAGTGCAATGCTTATTGCATAAGCATGTTATTTTGTATGGTCATTAACTTTCCTTTTAACCCCTTGTGACATTTTTTAATAGCACATTTGATGTTGGTATGAAATTATTAGTAGTTTTGCAAGTATTTAAATTATAGTGGAACCCTTTTATTGCGTGCATGTAGCTCTACTAGAATAATCAAATGTTTAGTAAGATATACCTTTATACCTTTTGCAGAAATGAAAAAGAATAATAAAACAATTCATTTTGATTGGCTACTACTTATAGTACTTAATACGAAGTTTTTACTGGGGCAAACAACAATTTCACCATATCTGGGAAATTCTGAAACACAAAATTAATTTTTTTACTAAACTTAACCATGATGCCAAAAATTATTAGGCATAATATAAAAAATAAAAATATCCCAAGTGTTCACTAAAGGTGTAATCTTAATGAAATAACTGTATAAAATCATTTCTGATGGAACATAAAATTAATGATGGGGTATACAACAAGACTATAATTAGTAAAAACCTGATATGATTTGGGCCATCCACTGATTATGTGTTTAGAGCCTATCCACTGCTATGGAGGTTTTCAATATACTTAATTATGACTTTTTAGGAGGATGTTTAAATAGAGGGAGAGAGATCATTGTCCATTTTTCTCTAAGGAAAAAAAACCTCCCCAAATAATTTTATATTTGTGGAATTGTGAGTGTTAATTGAGCAGAAATCTTTCATCATCAGAGCTAACTCTGTACAGAGACAGGCTACTGACCACACTGAGAATAAAAAGTCCCTTAGAGAACTTAATGGAATGTTCTAGATATTCTCTCCAGAAAAGTACCTATTGCATTTTTAAAAAACTAAGTGACCAATGATATGTTTTGATTGATATCAAGTGGAGATGGGATGGGGAAAACGGAAATAAGATGGAGAAAAATACTAGTTATGAGACAATATTCCCTTCATTAGTGCCATGCTCAGTCAGCCCTTATCTTCATATTCCAGTAAGTTATTTTGCACTCACTATTTAATATAAAAGAATAACATTAAAATTCTTGCAACCCTTGCTTGATGAGAGAATTTTAATGTTTGTTTTCATTTACCATTGCAAAAACAAGGACAGTTTTGACATTTTCATACATAGCTTTTACATGCAGTCTGTCTTTAAGTAGAGATAGATTATTCTGAAATAAGTGAATCCTAGATAGTTTTCCCTTCAAGTAAAACATTTTGTTGTTTAAATAAACTTCTTGTTTAAAAAACAAAAAAGATGTGCATGCAGTAATGGGCTGACTGACACTATCCATGCAATAGGCACAAACTAAACATATTTCGGTATTTGGGAAGGGAAATGATTTTCAACAAGATAAGTGAGTTGGCATTCTACAACAGCAGGAACATTTGGTTCTCTGAGGAGACCTTAGTGAACTTAAGTGAGAAAAAAAAGCAGTTGGGACAGTCACATGTCTTATCTCTTATTTTTCCTTTTCTAAGAGAATAATCTCTAAAATTATAATAAAGTATAGTATACCACCAAACTTGTTTCTTTCTATTGTAGTATATTCAGCATTTTGAATTTTGATACAAAAAAGTCTTAAGGTAAAAAATTTTGCTTAGGAAAAAATTTCTTGCAAACACAGTTCAGGAAGGAAGGAGGCTCATGGCTTCTCTCTTTGTCTAGGTCGTTTTTTAGAGTTTTGACAGAAGAATGCTTATAATGATGATGATCCTTCCAGAAATATTCCTTTCCTACTACTTCAGAGTCTACTAGTATATTAATTTTTTGGTAACACTTTAGCCAAAAACTGTTTAGTTTAAACATTGATAATTAAACCTGTGATGTATGGTTGGGTTTTTTTAAAAAATTAAATATATAATTAGAATAAAATTTACCTCAGGAGTATTTTTTGAACAGTTTTTCCGTTGAAAATAAACAAAATTTCCAACTGTTGTCAATCTGCAGCCGAAATTTATTTGTTGTAATAGTTAAACAAATGTGGGAAAGGAATGTAAACTCAAAATAAATCAGGTTCCAGACACTGAAAGTTCACTTTTCTTCCTTTTTCTTTTTTCTCAACAGGTCAGTTTTGTAAAGAAACCTTTGCTCTGTTAGTGTGTTTTTCTGTGTTGAGTTTTTGTAATATGAAACAAACACTTTGGTATTCTTGAGATGGAAGTCATTTCCATTTAATATTTCAGTGCTTATTTATTTGACAGACTAGTAAAAATGACTATATTTGATCCTTAGCTTTTGTGGAATTAGCTAAAGGTATTTATGGATTTATTCTGGTTTGCTTATTAGAATCCTTTAGAAGGCATTTTAATTTTGTTTAGAATATAGGTATATCTTCAACAACTTAAATTTAGAAAAAATATATATGAGTCATAATTCCAGAAATAAGATACTAATCTAAGTAATCATGCCACTGTATTAATAAATTAGTCATTAATTAAAAATATTTTTCTGTTAGTGATTATTATAACATTTTATTCCCAAATATAAAATAATATAGCCAGTGGCTTTATTAACTCTTTAATCTTCAGTACAGCGATACCTATTGTTTATGTATTTTCTCTAAGTAGTAGCTAATACTAAAAATTAGGAAAAAAGAAGTTAGCTTTTTTACGGACCTAAGCATTATTTATTCAGATATATGATTGTCTCAATAAAACCTAATATTCTTTCATTACTACATTAAATTTTTTAAGTAGAGATCTATTTCCCCTGGGAATGTTGAGCTCTGCTGACAGTCCTGAATTTAAACGTAAATGGAACAGCTTTCTTTCTTATAATTTAGAACTTTTTAAAAAGTTTATTTATTTATTTTTGAGAGAGAGTGAGAGTGAGCAGGGGAGGGACAGAGAGAGGGAGAGAGAGAGAATCTCAAGCAGCCTCTGAACTGTCAGCACAGAGCCTGGAACTCATGAACCATCAGATCATGACCTAAGCCAAAATCATGAGTTGGATGCTTAACTGACTGAGCCACCCAGGTGCCCCTAGAATTTTATAAGGTCTGTCTTTATAATTTCCTGCTCACACTTTGTATCTAAAGAGTATTGTTTAAGATTTAAACATCTTAGGGGCACGTGGGTGGCTCAGTCGGTTGAGCCTCCAACTTCGGCTCAGGTCATTATTTCAACGGTTCGTGATTTTGAGCACCGCGTTGGACTCTGTGCTGACAGCGCGTAGCCTGGAACCTGCCTCAGATTCTGTGTTTCCCTCTCTCTGCCCCTCCCCCACTCAATTCTGTCTCTCTCTCAAAAATAAACATTAAAAATTTTTTTAAAAAATAAAGAAGGTGATGGCTCTGTTACACTTGAATTTGAGAGAACAATAATAGGGAATGATATTTCAAGAAAGTTAAACTAGCTCTAGTATGATTTTTCAAAACTGTTTAGTGTCAGAGGCACCCCAGGACCACCCCCAGGTTTGATGATTCACTAGAGGACTTACAGAACTGGGTATATAGTTGTACTTATGACTAAGATTTATTATGGTACAAGAACACAAAGCAAAATCAGCAAGGGGAAAGGGTACATGGGATCAAGTCCAGAAGAAAAGACACTCAAGTTTCCAAAAGTCCTTTCTCAGTGAGGTCACACAGGATGTGTTCCTTCCTATAGCAGTGAGCTGTGACAAAACGTGCACAATGTTGTTTACTGGAAAAGCTCATTAGCAACTGAGTACGTAAGACAAACTTTTTTTTTTTAACTTTTTTTTTGATGTTTATTTTTGAGAGAGGAAGACAGGGAGAGACAGAATGTGGGCAAGCAGGGCAGGGGCAGAGAGAGAGAGACACAGAATCTGAAGCAGGCTTCAGGCTCTGAGCCATCAGCACAGACCCCAACTTAGGTCTGGAACCCATGAACCATGAGATCATGACCTGAAGTCAGACGCGAGCTGAAGTCAGACGCTCAACTGACTGAGCCACCCAGGCGCCCAAGACAAACTTTTATTGGGGCTCCTTATTTTGTCACCCTGTGCCTAGTTTATACCGTGAGTCCAGACTCTCAGAAGGAAAGCAGGTGTTCAGCATAAACCATGTTGTTTATACAGTTTAGGCACAGTGAGCTACTCTTATCTTTTAGAAAAAAAGTTTTATATGATTGTAGGAAACTGTTTACCGGCCAAGTTCTCAAATGCCAGTTAGAGGCCAACCTTACAAGTGGCCTTCCTAAGACTAGGCAGTTTCAGGTCTGCTTTGTTAGTTTTCATCCCAGATTCAAGAGCGTTGGAAAAATTAGGTATTCTTTTTTTTTTTTTTCCTAAGTTTACTCATTTTTTTTGAGAGAAAAGGAGAGAGAGAGAGAGAGAGAGATTGAGGAAGAGAGAGAGAGAGAGAAAGGGGCAGAGAGAAAGAGGGAGAGAGGATCCTAAGCAGGCTATAGGGCTCAATCTCATGAACCTTGTGATCTTGACCTGAGCTGAAATGAAGAGTTGGATGCTCAATCGACTGAAGTCACCCACACCACCCCAGGTGCCCAGGAGCCCCTAGAATGGTAGTAGAGTGGTCATGATTGAATTTGAAATTTCTTTTCATTGAAATAATCTCAACCGAAGCAGTATAATTAAGGGCACTTATTTCACTGGTCATTAATTAGTATCCTATCTTTATTGATCTATTCCTCCAGCTGTTTGTTTCAATTATGGAAGGACTTGAGTTTCTGTGCATGGAATTATTTAAGCAACCAGTACCTTGATTTTTGTTCAGAAGTTAGTATAATGTATTCTTATTGTTGTTACAATAATTATTATTGTGATACTTCACTTGAGAGGAACTGCTATAGTATTATATCATTCCAAAGTACATATTTTATAATTTGAGCTACTTAAAATGAATTTTTTTGAAATGACAATATGTAATTATAAATAACAAATGACAGGGTAATAAAAAGCCATATGGTCTTCTAAGTCAAACTGGAACCAGCACAGATGAGGCCTCCTGTTATGCAAGTAAATAACTTTGAGTGAGGACAGTGGCGGTTTTGTCTTGTTTATCTGTGTTATGAACATACAACATTGTATGTTCTATTAAGCAGGGGATGTTATCTCTTGTTTACCACTCTGTGGCCAGTGCTGAGCACAATGTCTGGCATGTAATAGGTGCTTAAATGTTTATTCAATGAATGAATAAGTGAGTAAGTATGTGAGTGAAAAGAGTGACTGTTAAGATGTCAGGAAAACTTAGTTCATAAAACTCCAGAAGAATGTGAGAAGGAGGGGGAAGAGATATCTATGCCATTTCATAGAGATTATCAGGGATTCTTTACTAATTGTTTTAATCCAGGTGACTCTTCTGAAATGTTGAAATAAGAATAGGAAGAGAGAAATAGCTTCTTTTTTGAAGGGATTGGGTGTAACAATGTTTTAATAGCCTAATTTCTCCTGGTAGACCTTTTAAAGAGAATTTGCAAAGTAGTGAACAAATGTAATCTGATTCCTTTCCTCCTTTCCTGTTTTGTTTTGTTTGTTTCAAAGAAAGATAGTCCCTCAGTCACGGTTTTCTTTTTTAAAATATCCATTAATATTTTTATTTTCCTTAGAGATTTAATAGATTGAGAAAAGAAAGGCTTATTGCTAAGTCAGACTGCTATCACTTCACCAAAGCGTTTCCTTGTTTCCTTTCTAGCAACACCCAGGAGACTCCTCAGCAATTGGTCCCATCAGTAGCTTCAGCTCGGAGCATGCCTGAGAGACAGGAGAGCCCAGCGGCCACTAGACCAGGGGTGGCTGGTCTCACAACTGCTGCTGCCTTCAAACCTCCAGGATCCACCAACGTTATCAAATCTCCAAGCTGGCAACAGCCAAACCAAGCAGGTGGGCCAAAGAAATCCCTTGCTTTTTGTTTTTCTTAAGTGTAATTATGAAAATATCTTCTAGGACGTATGATAGAATTCACTGGCGAAACCCATTCTTGACCATCTCAGCTTTAAAAAGGACTGCATAGACTAGCTATAGCTAGTTTCCTCTGAGGTGTCTCATAAACGTTCTGTGTGTGTGTTCGATAGAGTTGCCATTTGCTACTCATAATTATAGCAATTTCTTTGTTTCCCAGATTACTCAAGAAACATGTGTGAATTGTAAACTTGGGGTCTTACTAACGAACTGTATTGATGGAAGTTTAGCCTTGGAAATACAGCATTTTAGTTTTGATGATATATACAAAATAACAACAACAGAAGCATTTATTGTCATCAACCACTGAAGAAGGAATCTTTGCCTTCTTGTCATCTGAAGATTTATGAGGCAGAATTGCAAGAAGGTTACAGTACCAAAAAGAGCACATATTTTATTTTATTTTAATTCTATTTAATTTTAATTTATTTAAGTACAGTTGACATATAACGTTATGTATTTTCAGCTGTACCACATAGTGTTTTGACAGTTCTATACATTATGCTGTACTCACCACAATAAATGTAGTTACTGTTTGTCACCATATAACATATTATTGACCATAGATACCCTATGCTGTACTTTTTATCCCTGTGACTTATTTTATAACTGGAAATTTGTACTTGTTAGTCCCTTTCACCTATTTCACCCAGCCCCTCAGTGCCCTTACCCTCTGGCAACCACCATTTAGTTCTCTGTATTATGATTCTGTGTTTATTTATCTGTTTATTCATTTTTTTTTTTAATTCCACACATAAGTGAAATCCTATGGTATTTGTCTTTCTCTGACTTATTTACCCTCCAGGTCCATCCATGGTGTTACCAAAAGGCAGGATCTCATTCTTTTTTATGGCTGAGTTCTATTATATATATATATATATACACACCACGTCTTTTTTATCCGTTCATCTGTTGATGGACACCTGGGCTGCTTTCACATGTTGGTTATTATAAATAATGCTACAGTAAACAAAGGGATTGCATATATTTTTTTGAAATAATATTTCTGTTTTCTTTGGGTAAATACCCAGTAGTGGAATTACTAGATCATATGATATTTCTATTTTTAGGTTTTTGAGGAATGTCCATACTCTTTTCCACCGTGGTTGAACCAAATTGCATTCCCACCAGTAGTGCACAAGAGTTCCCTATTCTCCATATCCTTGCCAACACTTGTTATGTCTTGTCTTTTTGATTTTAGCCATTCTGACAGGTGGAAGGTGAGATGTCATTGTGGTTTTGATTTGCATTTGCCTGGTGATTAGTGATGTTGAGCATCTTTTCATGTGTCTCTTGGCATCCGTATGTCTTCTTGGAAAAATTTTTATTGAAGTCCTCTGCCCATTTTTTATCGGATTATTTGTTTTTTGGTGTTGACTTGTTTAAATTCTTTATATATCTTAGATATTAACACCTTATTAGATAGATCATTTGCAAATATCCTCTCCCATTCAGTAGGTTGCCTTTTCATTTTATTAATGATTTCCTTCCTTGATTTTGGTGTAGTCCCAATAGTTTATTTTGGCTTTTGTTTTCCTTGCCAGAGAAGATGTAACTAGAAAAATGTTGTGAAGCCTGATGTCAAAGAGATTACTGCCTGTGTTTTTTAAGGAGTTTTAGGGTTTCAGGTCTCACAGATCTTTTTCTTTTTTTTTTCTTTTTTTTAACATTTTTTTTATTTTTTGAGAGACAGAGCATGAGCAGGGGGAGGGGCAGAGAGAGAGAGGGAAACAGAATCTGAAGCAGACTCCAGGCTCTAAGCTGTCAGCACAGAGTCTGACATGGAGCTCAAATCCATGAACCTGAAATCATGACCTGAGCTGAGCTGAAGTCACCCAGGTGCCCCACAGGTCTCACAGATCTTTAATCTGTTTTGAGTTACTTTTCTGTATGGTATAAGAAAGTGGTCCCCTTTCATTCTTTTGCATTTAATTGTCCAGTTTTCCCAGGAATATTTATTGAAGAGATTAAACTATCTTTCCCCCTATTGTGTGTTCTTGACTCCTTTGTTGTAGATTAATTGATCGTATAAGCATGGGTTTCATTCTGGGATCTGTATCTATTATTCCATTGATCTGTGTGTCTGTGTTTTTGCCAGCCAGTACCATACTGTTTTGACTACTATAGCTTTGTGGTATACTTTAAAATCTGGGGCTATGGGGCACGTGGATGGCTCAATCAGTTCAGCCATTGACTCTTGATTTCAGCTCAGGTCATGATCTCATGGTTCATGGGATCGAGCCCCACATTGGTCTCTGCACTGACAGTTCAGAGCCTGCTTGGGATTCTCTCTTTCCCTCTCTCTTTGCCCCTCCCCTGCTCTGAAAAATAAATAAATAAACTTAAAAAAAATTGGGACTGTGATACCTACAGCTTTGCTCCTTTTTCTCAACATTGCTTTGTCTATTCAGGGTCTTCTCTTTTTCTATACAAATTTTAGAATTGTTTGGTCTAGTTTTGTGAAAAATACTATTTGGATTTTGATAGGGATTGTATTGAATCTGTAGATTGTTTGAGTAGTATGGATATTTTTAACAATAGTAACTCTCCCAGTTCATGAATATAGAATACCTTCCCATTTGTTTGTATAATCTTCAGTTTCTTTCATCAGCGTTTATAGTTTTCAGAGTTCACAGTTCTTTTACCTTCTTGGTTAAGTTTATTTCTAGGTATTTTATTATTTTTGGTGCAGTTGCAAATGGGATTATTTTCTTTATTTCTCTTTCTGGTAGTTCATTAGTGTATAGAAATGCAACAGATTTTTGTGCATTAATTTTGTATCCTGCAACTTTACTAAATTTTTTTATTAGTTCTGAGAGTTATTTGGTGGAGTTTTTAGGCTTTTCTATACATACTATCATGTCATCTGCAAATAGTGACAGTTTTACTTCCTCCTTCCCAGTTTGGATGCCTTTTATCTCTTGTCTGATTGCTGTGACGAGGACTATGATATGTACTATGTAGAATCAAAATGGGGAGAGTGGACATTCTTGTCTTGTTCTTGATCTTTGAAGAAAAGCTGTTAGCTTTTCACCATTGAATATGATGTTAGCATTGGGTTTGTCATAAACAGCCTTTATTATGTGAAGGTATATTCCCTATAATTCTACTTTGTGGAGAGTTTTTATCATGAACAGATGTTGAACTTTGTCAAATACTTTTTTCTGCATCTAATGAGATGATCATGTGGTTTTTATCCCTCATTTTATTATAGAGAGAGAGCATTCGAATAATAAGAGGGAACAACCTGGGCTTTATCTGGAAACCTGAATTTTCAATCACTTCTACCAATAGCTTTAAGTAAAGTCACTTAACTTCTTTGACCCTCTGTTTTCTGATCTGTAAAATCAAGGCAGACTAAATAATCCCGTTTCTCCTAAAATGAATAAAAGTGATAGTTACAGGACTAAAGGACTCCTCTTAACAAGAATATGGGATCATATACTTAAGTGCCTCTAGTTCCAAACCCTCAGCCTTCATCTCTTCTCACTCTTTACACTCCCTGGATGATCTGTCATCCAGATTCCTTTTACAACCTAGCCACTGATAATTTAGGGTCCTCTCAGTCCTGAACTCCATATCCTCAAATTTGTTGACCTACTTGCTGTTTCCATGTGGCACCTTAAATGCAGCATGTCCAGAAATATTATTACCTAACCCTGGGAATGGTACATCCACTAGTCACCAAAGCTCCAGTGTAATCTTGAGACCTCCCACCTCTTACACCCACGTTTTCACAGTAACTAACACCTAATGATTTTACGTCTTAGTATTTCTCAAGTTTCTTCTCTCCTCTCTGTGGTGAGAGCCATTGCCTTGGTCCGAGCTTTTGTCATTGCAAACAGCTTGTAAGTAGTTTCCCTGTCTTCTTCTCACCCCATCAGTCTGTCCTCCATACTGCAGCAGATACCTTTGTAGAACTCTGATTTGCCCATGTTCCTCTCCTGTTGCAGATGCTTTACTGTGTTTCTCCATCCCTTAACTTACCACGGAAGTCCACTTTCACTTTGGCTCCTGCTAACTTCTCAGTGTCGTCTCCCACTGCTTCCAATTTGTAATCTGTGCCGTAGCCTTACTAAAGCATCTCAAGTTACTGACCCATGCCATGCTACCTTGCCTTAGAATGCTCTAGTCCTTCTTTAGAGAATGTGCTTTTTACTTAGACTGCTACTGAATTCTAGCCTTTCCTCATCAGTGTTGGGAAAAGTATTGATTGAATATATAGAAGGGTCTGCTTTTAAATATATATATGTATATTTTAAGAATTGCTTTAATGATTGATCATTTATTATTATTTAAGACTCATTTTACAGTTGTAAGAGTGATTTTTTAGTTAATTTAGGAATTCTATCTTTTGATTTGTAATTTTCCAGTGTTTAAACATATCAGACACTAACTTTGTTTATTATTAATAAATTATCTTTAGACAAATACTAATTATTTATATTAAAATTTATTTCATAGTGTCATTTTGAATGGTTTTGAATTATTATGTGTTACTAATTTTGCAAGGATAAGCTAAAATTTTTTGTCAGAGGGGAAACAACAAATAGGCCATTGCTTATGGTCTGGACTATTTTAAAGAAATGACTGTCGTCTTACTTTCAAAAACTTAAAATATTCAGGGGCACCTGGGTGGCTCAGTCGGTTAAGCGTCCGACTTCAGCTCAGGTCACGATCTCGCGGTCCGTGAGTTCAAGCCTGCGTCGGGCTGTGGGCTGATGGCTCAGAGCCTGGAGCCTGCTTCTGGTTCTGTGTCTCCCTCTCTCTCTGCCCCTCCCCCATTCATGCTCTGTCTCTCTCTCTGTCTCAAAAATAAATAAACGTTAAAAAAAAAAACATTTAAAAAAAAAACAAAAATAAAAAACTTAAAATATTCAGTCTGATATCATTAGCTTCTGAAATTTCTAGAACTGTTAATTGATTTAGCAAAACCTGTTCTCTTGGGGGAAAATGCCGACATCTCAACCCCATAGTTTGTTGTTGTTGTTTTTTAATTTTTTAATGTCTTTTTTGTTTTTTAATTTTTGAAAGAGCACAAGTGGGGGTGGAGGTGGGCAGAGAGAGAGGGAAAGAGGATTCGAAGCGGGCTCTGCACTGACAGGCTGACAGCAGCCAGCCCGATGTGGGGCTTGAACTCCAGAACCGCGAGATCATGACCTGAGCCAAAGTCAGATGCTCAACCGACTGAGCCACCGAGGCGCCTCCAGCCCATACATTTTTAATTATTTACCACTTACTTGAAGTTTATCTATGACTGGATATTTGCTGCAATTATTTTGTATGTGCATTAGAATATAGAGAGTAATTTTAAGAAAAATCTCTTTGGTGTAGTAATTGGAAGGGAACAGGAGAATGTTTCTTAAAAGTGAGGGAAAAACTATATGAGTTAGAAACTAACATTAACTTTGTGCACTGCAGAGGGCAGAAAATATATGTACTGCTTTTGGAAATTCAGAAACTGTGGTTAAAATAACCACTCTTTTAAAGTGAAAAGAAAAAATCCCAATTGAGGTGGAACTCCTGGAGAATACACTACAGCAAAATTACCACAAGAGGGCAACAGAATCCTGTCTTCTCTGAGTGTAATTTGCAGTTAATCAAAGCAGTCAAATAACACAACTATAATCATGATTCATATGGTTAGTATTTAAAATACTGTACTTCTTACAGAAAATACAAGTGAATTTAATTTGAGCAAAACTATAGCAGTATAAAATACTACACATTATATAATGTTAGAAAGCATTAATATTACAAAAAGAAAACACGTTTTGCCATTGTGAATCATAGTTGAATTATGTCGTGATGCTTAGCTCAAATTAGAAAATATTTGCAGAACTCTTGCTGTTTATCTTGCTCTAGGTGCTGCAAACTGGCATTTAATGTGTACTATGCAATGTAAAAGTTACTTATTTTACACTATTTTGTAAAAATTGTAAAACAAATGTAAAATGCCCAGCCATGCAAATTGTTGTATTCCACTCTACCTAATAGTATACCATGAAAAACAAAACAAAAAGACCTCAGCATCTATTCTTACTCTTTGATAAGTTTAAGAGCATTCTAATGCAAATGAAAAGGTTATTTGATTTACAAGGGGAGAGCTGTCTCATTGGGGGTTCTCATGTTCTTCATGGTTCACCTGTGAAAACTACATTGTGAAAACTACACATTGTGTAGTTTCACATTGTGAAAACTACAATGAAGGGGAGGCAAAAGCTGGAGAGGCCAGTTGCTGGCGGGTGGACTCAGAATAAAACATTGGTTTCTCTCACACAGAATTTCAGGCTTCTTTCTCTTGATAGTTTATAGCTGTGCTCTAATGTGGGGGATAAAGATCCCCCCCAAATCATTCAAATAGTGACTCTTATCAATGATGTCGTTTTAGCATAATTCCTAAAGTTGTGTGAGAAGGATGAGATAAAAATTACTAAATTGCAGTCTATAACTGGCTTGGTTGATCATGAAATCAGTTTAATGGATTATAGCCAGTATTTTCATTAAAAAATAAAATAAAATAGGGGTGCCTGGGTGGCTTAGTCAGTTGAGCATCCAAACTCTTGATTTTGGCTCGGGTGATGATCCCAGGGTCGTGGGATCGAGCCCCGCTTTCCAGCTCTGCGCTGAGTGTGGTCTGCCTGAGATTCTCTCTCCCTCTACCCTTCTCCCTGGCTTGTGTGCATGTGCACACACACTCACTCTCTCTCTCTCTCTCAAAAATAATTTAAAATAAATGAAATAAAATAGAAGATATAAGAATATTTTAATGTATTAAGTATTTTACGTAGTAAGGGTAGGTATCATGTTAGGAAAATGTGGTTTTAGTTTATACATGCATGGAAGTAAGTATACAAACATGTATTTTGGGTCACAGTGTTTCTTACTATGTTTTAGTAGTTAAAACACTTGGAAGCCATTTATTTAAATAAGTATTAGACATACTTTTGTATATCAGATGAGTAATGTAGTTTGGAAATGATAGCCCTCCCCAAACTGCATTGAAAGGGCTGATTGAATTTTTAACACCTACTAGTGTGTTCTGAATCTGTCATAGGATTCCATTACTTCCCCTGAAGTTCTGACTTTGAATCTTAGATCCTTTCATTTGTGATGTTATATAGCTTGTGTTACCCAAGAACTTAGTAATGCTATACCAGTTGATAAAGAGTAACTAGGTGTATTTGTAACAGCATTATAGTTTGATCGGATCATCTTCTTTTTCTCAGGCATGTATTTTAACATACACCACCACACATATACAGACTTGTCCGTGACTGGCAAAGACCTGACTATTTTAGGATGCAGGGCGTTCAGGAGTTCATAGTCTGCATGAAAGTGTTAAGACACAAAAGAAGTAAGAATCCAAGCTTGAGTTTTATGTAAGCTGGCAAATACTGCTTCCTACTTGCCCTGTGCCTTTAATACTTTCATAATTCAGATATAGTAGTCCCTTTGGAAATATTAACTTGATCTAGGAAGATACATAAAAGGTGACATTCTTCTTGTTGGTTTTCAGAATTGGGGATTTATACTTTTTTAAACTTACATTTTAATTCACTATATTTGTATGTCTAATAGATTTTGTAATGCTTGAAATCTTCACATTGAATATAATTAATAAGTGGTTAGATAGGTATTTTCAAGCCTTCATAAGTTTTATGGTTTAACTTACAAATATGTTCCCGTGTTTATGTAGGTGATCTAATTTGCTGTGTAATGTTTTCCCTAGACTCTCTGTAGGTTATGGATTCCATATTGGGTAAGTTTAGTTCATTTGATGCAAATATAAAATACTACTGTCTTACCAAATATAGTCAGATATTCTTCACAAATCCAGTCTTAAAGTCATGAGGAGCCATTAGATTTTGGAAGCACATCAGTTTTCTAACTTTAGTTTAATTATACAGAAAATGAGAATGTCTAATTCATTAAGATTAGGGCTGTTGTTCCTCGAACCCACTTTGCTGACAGGGAGTGGCTCTGAAAAATAGGAGTGCCTCCCCTGTGGGGCATGAAATTCAGAAGGCCAGGGGTGTTCCCTAAATGGAGCATTTGAGCCTTCAGTTTCTTTATCTGTTACAATAAGAGGCTAAAAGAGTCCCCCATAACATTGTTGTTATGTACGTATACATATATACACAAACGATATAACACATATTGAAGTTTGTGGTACATAGACGGGTACTCAAGAAAGATTAAGTTTTTACCCCTCTCTTCCTGGTAGTGACAGCATTAATAACTTACACTGTTACCATCTAGCAGAACAGTTCTGCTCCTGTGACTTCTCTGCTTGAAAATGTTTTGGGCTCTCTGCTTCCCACACATTAAATGTTTGGCTTCTTAACAGAGCTTATGGTCCCTTTATTGCCTTGTGCCAACCTTCTTCTCCAGCCTATTTTGTAATACAGTTCTTCACGTTCTCTGCAGTCGTGTCACACAGTTCAAGAGTTCATACCATTCCTTGGGCACACACCTCTGTCCTTGGTAAAGCTGCTCCTTTTATTTAAATGCTTTTCCACTCTTCTACCCCTGAAAAATTTCTCTTCACTCTTTGAGACCAGATGTTATCTCCTTTGTGAACCTTTCCTGAGCCCTCTGAATAATTGGCTATTCTTTCTCTCTGTCCCTACAAAATGTTGATGATGGCTTTATTATAGCATCCATCATATTCATTGTAATTGTTTACATATGTGTCTTTTACCACTGTTTTTAGATCCCCTTAAGGACAGGGACCAAGTCTTACTACTCTTTGTTGTACAGTACCTAAACAATACCCAGCACAGTTCCTAGGCCTTTGGTAAATGTCAGTGGCTGAGTAGGTAAGTGGGTGGATAGGTCGGTTTGTCTTATTTTGAACATCTTCTTCGTATATTTTGAGGAATTCACAGGACGTTGTTCTTTCCTCCTACCAGACTTGAAATTCCCACTAGTCATTGAGCAAAGGTGGACGTGCTGTCTGCCAAAGGCTGCCATTAAAAACTACACATATGCCCAGGGAGCAGAGGACTCCACTCTCTTTGAAGCATTAAACTGCCATTAAGACTTTAGAGTTGTGTGTGTACAGTACTATAACTAGTACTGTATTATTTATTTCCAGTAACTAAAAAATTAGTAATAGATCTGAAGCCCTGTTTTCTTTTTTTTTTTTAATTTTTTTTTTTTTAACGTTTATTTATTTTTGAGACAGAGAGAGACAGAGCATGAACAGGGGAGGGGCAGAGAGAGAGGGAGAGACAGAATCTGAAACAGGATCCAGGCTCTGAGCGGTCAGCACAGAGCCCGACGCGGGGCTCGAACTCACAGACCGTGAGATCATGACCTGAGCCGAAGTCGGACGCTTAACCGACCAAGCCACCCAGGCGCCCCTGAAGCCCTGTTTTCTTAAAAAATATGGGAATATATGGCCTATAAGGAACCAAGCAGTGGAATGCAGAGGAAATATTAGGCATAGTTGTTCATTTTATCAAGGTGGACAAATTAACTTGGATGCAAAGCACCAGTAAATAATAGAAATTAGCAAAAAAAGGAGCAAAGAGTTGTCAGATTACAAGTTCCAGATCAGACAAGGAGGTCTTAATGGAGACTGAAGAAAGATACCAGTAAAGTTCCAATGATACAATCTTGATATACAATATTTGTTTATATTAGTTTATAGTGGAGTCATATTTTATGCAAGAATAAGGTGTTCATGTTTATGCCTAAAGCAAAATCGTATCACATAGCAGTGCCCCTTGAATATTTTTAGGAAGAGGCCAAGTTGGAGAGGGAGCAACGTATGCAGAAGCTCTCGGAGAACTTGGCTCAAGTCATTCAGTCTAGATAGTGGCCAGAAAGAAAGTTGGATGGGCTAGTGGGGGTCTGGTCAGAAAAGGGCTTTGAAAGTAAGACTGGGGATTGATGCCGAAAGGAAGCCCTTAAAAGATTTGTAAACTTGAAAGTGACCATCAGATTTGCAATCATTAAAAGATCATTAATAGTGTTAATGGGTTTAAAAGCTCATTATGACCTCAGTGTAGAGATTAAGATTGGAGTCCTGGTGACTAAAGAGGTTGTTGAGATAATCCAGGGTAGAGATGCTGATAATGAATATTACCCTGGGCAGTGGGAATGGGAATGGAGAGAATTCCAAGGGCAAGAGAATGCAGTTTAACACTTTAACCTGATGGGAGGCAAGTTCTAACCATTGCTCTTCAGGGAGCTTTATTCCCTTTAGAGCATTTATCCTGTATTAAAACACTGGTAGGAAGGTGCCTGTGTGGCTCAATCAGTTAAGCATCCGACTCTTGATTTCGACTCAGGTCATCGTCTGACAGCTTGTGTGGGGCTCCATGCTGACGGCACAGAGACTGCTTAGAATTCTGTCTGTCTGTCTCTGCCCTACCCTCCCTCCCTCCCTCCCTCTCTCTCTCTCTCTCTCAAAAATAAATAAATAAATATTTGAAAAAACTTTGAAACACTGGTAGGGATTGTATTTGGCTTAGAGAAACTATACTTGGCTTTGAGTAAGTCAGATTATGGCACAGAAAATTGATTGAATATGTCTCTAGTTTTTGGGTTTTTTTTTTTAATGTGTCTAGTTACAAAATATAAATCTGGGTTGTATCTTGTACTTGAGAAATAAGTTAAACATAACTAGTCTATTTTTGCAGCATTTCCTTAGGCAAGTACATTGATTTCCCCATCATTTTCTAAATGTTGACTCTCTTTCAATTCTTTATAGTTGCAATCATGAGGTTGGTAGCTTTGGCATTGCACTGCTTGCCTTTCTGGAAGGACTTGTGCTATGTGTGTTGTCATGGAAATAAACATTATGAGATGGAAAAGGTTTTCTTACAAGACAAAAGAAGAAGAATCCTATAGAGCCCTACCAGTCAAAAATTAAGTACTCATGTTGTTATTTGTATGTACTTCAGAAAGCTTTAAGTCCATAGATATGCTTAAATTTTTTTCCCACTTATTACAGGGTTTTTTCTTCTTTTCCACTTCCAAAACATATAACTTTTTTTTTTTAAAAAAATGTTTATTTTTGAGAAAGAGAGAGTGAGAATGAGCTGGGGAGGGGCAGAGAGAGGGAAGGATAGAGGGTCTGAAGCAAGCTCTGCACTTACAGCAGCGAGCCAGATGCGGGACTCGAACTCACGAACCGTGAAATCATGACCTGAGCCGAAGTCAGACGCTCAACTGACTGAGCCACCCAGGCGCCCCAAAATATGTAGCTTTTAAGAGCGTTTGTGATGGTACTTCAATGTATTAACACTATTGTAAGTATTTAATAAATAACATAATTTCTTATTCAGAAAATCATTTAGCTATACAATATTGGCTAATACTATAATCACTGTTTTCTGTAGGAAACTGTGGCCTTATTTCATAAAGCCAATGAAAATAAAAAGCTTTGTTGTGTTTTCTTTTACAGTAGTTAGTATCGTCTAGATGTGCTGAAATTTTTCCTTTTGCTGTTTTCATTAGTGCTTGAAGCTTGCTGGAATACCATCTCAGTGCTGTCTTTTTGTATGTACACACAACTCCCTGTTTATTCTTATGTTCCCTGATGTTGGCAAGAAATTACTGGATTTCTTTTTTTACTTTTATTGTTAAATGTGTCCATGGAGGCAGACATTCTATAGAACTGAGGAAAGGAAAGGCATTTAGTTGATGGTGACATACTCCATACACTAGTAGTATTCTATCATTTAATATTAGACATTTGGAATCTCTGATTCTCCTTATTGAACAAATGTTATCAGATTATATGTATCTAAGCCTTTTACTAGTGGATTGCTTTTTTTCTTTTTGAAACAGTTTTAATATATGTGGCAAAAAGCAAGGGCTTTTAACTTACGATGAAATTTATCAAAATTGGTGATTTCTTTTTGAAAACATGAATTATGTTTTGAAGAAGCATAGTGCAAGTAAGCTGTAAATAGAAAAGTTAGGATCATTTGAAGGTCTTTTAGGGACACAGTCAATTTCTTTTGGTCAAATGCAAAAGGGAAAAAGACACAAACGTACTTTTCAAAATGAATATTTAGTTAATTTTAGCTTCTGTTACATCCTTTCATGGGAATACTCACCATCTCCATTCGGGCAATTGGAACTCAGGAATATAATAGTCATGAAGGGAGCAAAAAAAACCTTGCTTAACAGAAAAATTGTGCATATCATTGATTAGTAGCAATAATTATTTTCTATAATACTTTCAGTTAAGTATCTTTTCACTCAGAGTGTGCAATAAGATAATGTCATTAAAATTTTAAATGGGCATCATTTTACCAATGAGGTAAGAGAGTCTGAAAGAAGTCAAAGGAATTGTTCAGAGTCCCATAGTGATTTGGACCTAGTTATTTTGACTAAATAGTGTATTTTCTTGTTATCACAAGATAGTATCAATGACTATATTTAAGGAAGACTAATTCTCTATGGGATAGTGCAGAAAGGAGTATTGTTTGCATTGGGAGGATAAACCAGGTGATTAGCAACTTCTAAGGACTGTTTCAAGTAGCATTTTCTTTGTTTCTAAACTTCATTTTCAAAATTTATCTAAGATTCTAGTTAAATGACCCTTTATCATACCCTCCCTCTGTTGTGTGCTACATTTTAGCAATAAAGAAAAGCTTATTTATTCATTATGGACAGAGCTTTGGAGAGAGCTGATGTATTCTTTTTTTTTTTTTTCAAGGAAGACTCAGATATATTTATGAGATCTGATTAGATCACAGATTGAATGATGTGCATCTCAGTTATAAGTGGATATAAATTCTATCTTTTATTTGAAGTCTAAAGAAGATAGGGGTGAGAAAGGAAATTACTGTTTCTACAACCATCCCAAATTTCATTGTAGGCTTTACGTTACAGTAATAAATCGAGATAACTAGATTTGCTTAGCTAAGATGGATAGATTTATTGGTTCCATTTTAAAATTTTTATATGAATAAGTAAACTGCTACCAGTTGCATATGTTTCATCTCTTCTAATAATGTTTTACTGCCATCTGCTCCCCTGCATTTCGACATCATTAAGCTAAACAGTCCACTTGCCATAAAGGCCTGACTGGAGCTGTCCATTGTCAAAGCTGCTGTGTGAAGCATGTAAAATATGCTTTGTCTTTTTATATAACGTGTAGATTTTGGTTTAGAATCGCGATTCTCAGGAAAAAATAAAAGTAACAACCATTAACTGCCTTTTTCCCCCCATAAACTGGAATTTATTTCTGTGTTGGAAGCTTTCCTGTGCTGACGCAAGAGCACAGTTGTGAAAGCTCTTCTTTCTACCCATTTTTCCTTCATCCTGAGATTAAAATATTAAATCTTTTCTAAGGGAAGACACCTGGACTTATTCATATATGATTTTCATTAAGAATTATTCCTCGGTTAAGCGTAGGACTTCGGCTCGGGTCATGATCTCACAGTTTGTGGGTTCGAGCCCCGCGTCGGGCTCTGTGCTAACAGCTCGGAGCCTGGAGCCTTCTTTGGATTCTGTGTCTCCCTCGTTCTCTGCCCCTCCCCCACTCATGCTGTCTGTCTGTCTCTCTCTCTTTCAAAAATAAATAAACATTAAAAAAAATTTTTAAGAAGAATTATTATTCCTCATTAATTGATGCATGCAGTTTAAACCAGAGGTTGGCAAACTATGACCTTGGTCACCTCTGGCCTACCACCTGTTTTTATAATAAAGTTTTATTGGAGCACTGCCAGGCTCATTTGTTTACATTTGTTACATGATGTCTGTGGCTCCTTCCCTGCTGCAATGGCATAATTGAGTAGCTGCCAAATAAACCTTACATCCCACAAAACCTAAAATATTTACTCTCTGGCCAGTTACAGAAAAAAATTGCCAAACCTAGGGTTAAACCATAGGAATAAGAAAAATTATGCTTGATGATTCTGTACAATAGATGCAAACTTTTCTCAGAGTCGTGAGCACCCTTGACAACTCTAATCCGAAGGCACTCTGTTGCCTGTTTGTGAACATCACCTGAGAGAAGATAAAACTCTTTGGGGCAAGCATCTTATTCTTGGGTGTATCTTCCATACCCAAAGAGTTCCTAGATCTAAAACATTGTGTGTGGTCTCTTAGTAGTTTTTGAATGAGTTGATACCTTATTTTTTAAAACAGGTTAAGATCTGGGGCGCCTGGGTGGCTCAGTCGGTTGGGCGTCCGACTTCAGCTCAGGTCACGATCTCGCGATCTCGCGGTCCATGAGTTCGAGCCCCGCGTTGGGCTCTGGGCTGATGGCTCAGAGCCTGGAGCCTGCTTCCGATTCTGTGTCTCCCTCTCTCTGCTCCTCCCCCGTTCATGCTCTGTCTCTCTGTCTCAAAAATAAATAAATGTTAAAAAAAAAAAATTAAAAAAAACAGGTAAGATCTTATGTCAGAGTGTAATTGATATTTGTGAAGCATTTCTTACACATTCAAGAAAATTAAGTAAACATTTTACTTACACCATCACATTCAAGCCTGTCACATTTTGAGGTAGTTGCTGTTTTACAGGTGAGGAAACTTAACACATTTCTGTGTTTATGGAGCTAGAAATTAGCAGAACAAGGAGCCCGAGTATATCTTAACATTATGCCAGATGTATGGCTTCCTCCAGCATAAAATAGCTTTTAAAAGCTTTTAAAAGATGTGAAATTCAAACATAACTTTGGATAATGATAATACAGTTTCACTTATTTCAGAGATTTAATGGCTTTAATTGAGAGAGCTGTCTTAGAGAATTAGTAGTAGTAAAAGAAATGTAAGAAGTATCCCAAGTTTTCAATTTTCCAGTAACTTGTATTCATCATGAGAGACATTGTTGATATTTGACATGAGGAATGCTCGTTAACTTTTAGTCCCCTTTCTGCTTCAGGTTTTGTTTTTGTTGTTGTTGTTGTTGTTGTTTGTTTTTTTGTGGGGTTTTTTGCCTACATTAGAAGAATTCTATTTATATGAGCAACTCAAACCTGAGCTACCTTTCTCCTTTATTTCTGACTGAGACTAGGCTACTTTCTCACTTGTATAAATAGGTGACAGTTGGTGGGAAAATGGTAAAAGCCAAGCCTGTTTGGGTTTCATGTTACTTTGGAAATAAGATATGTCAAAACTCTGGGTATAATATAAGTAATTTTTAAATATATGTCCTTTATAGTTTTCTCATTCAAATATAAGCAAAATTTTAAAAATTTAATATTTGAAATAAATTCTTAGCTTAGATTCTGTATGAGTTCACCTCATGCAGAGGTGATCCTCTTGAGTATTTCTGAGGTTGTGAATGATACCTCAGATTTGTTTTTTGTTTTTGTTTTTGTCTTTAATAATTTATCTGAGTTTTTCTTTTCTGTTTCTTTTTATTCTCCTCCCCCTCCCTCCCACTCCCCTGCCTCTTTTTTACTGTGAAACACATTGACCACCCACAGTTAGAGCAGATTTAGCTTCCCATTGTAAAATTAAAAATTTTAACAGTGATACTGAAATTATTTAGAAAATTCTCTGTATGACCGATAAATGAAATGTTGATTTTTAATTGAATGGTGGCAAACCAGATATTTTAAGATCTCATATCTTTATCTGTGAGGTACACACTGGGTTTCTTTTACTTGTCACTCTGAACAAATGGAAGTTTTCTGTGTAAGGTCAGCTAGTTGGGAGAAAAAGGCAAGTTGAATATATCCCAAATTTTAATGATGTGTGATGCAACAAATTAAGAAAGAAGAGAACTGAACCTAATCCAGTCCCCACACTCACTTTAATTAAGACACTCTAGATCCAGTTTAATCTGGGTTCTTAGAGTTGAAAGGCCTGTTGCTAATGGAAGAAACTAACCTCCTGAAGTTGCGGAAATATTTGATACTTGGCCTTGGGCGCACCTGTTCCAATTCTTTATGGCAGCATAAAGAATACATACCAGCATTCTCCACTGCTTAGAGAAACGATAATAGTTTAATCTGTCAACTTTGCTTTTAATCATTGAATAAAAAAACCCTTGATTCCGTTTAATAAAATTTGCACAGGCCTCTCTAAAATGTACTTTGCTCTGATCCTAGATCTTGGCTTAATTTTAAACCTTTTCTATTTCTACTGGATATGATTTCATGCCTGGGTAATGAAGAGTAGTAGTAGACTGTTGCTTATACTTCCAACATAAGGAGCTTGACAGATGAAATGCACGGATTCTCTGCTTCTCTTGGCCGCCATCTGTTTGAGATGGATGGGGGAGGGGCAGAGAAGAAAGCACTTGCTGTGCACGGTCATATGCAAGCGTGTTGCCATCATTGCTACCCGATTTAGTATGTGTAAAATTTCTACCATACCTTTGTGAACAAATTCTCGGAGATGTTGAATTACAATACTTTATCTCCCCAGGAGTGTCAGAATGTCACTTTGATGTGGCCCAGTTATTTATATGAGTACAGCATTAGCCTCAGTGTTTATAACTGGAATACCCTTTGCATTCGAGCCAGTTGTTTTTCACACCATAAAACCTCACATATGACTTCTGTGTCTTTGGGGCTGTAAACATTTGTCTTTTTTCTTTGGGGAGGGAACATTAGTATTCTTGATAGCAGCCTTATTTCAAACTCAATAACAATGAAATATTACAAGATTTAAAAAATATTTTTTTCTGGTTATTCCTAGATTTATTGCCATGACATTCTCTGCTGCTTTATCTTAATTCAAATGTAGTAGGTGAAATATTCACACCAATTTAGAGTTCGTACAACAAAAAATGAATTTAACATTCAGTTGCTTCAAGCCTGTTTCTCTTTAGCAAATGTACTAGATCTATAATTTTATTTTTCCTTTCTGAAGCAGTTAAATAAATCTTCTTCAATGTTTCTCAGAACATGAAGAATCTAGCCTTTTATTTCAAGATTTTCTAGGTTTTATTTCAAGAACTTTGCGGCCACTAATTACAATGGCTGAAAAGCATGGGCAGCTAGGTTTAGGGAAAATAAGTTAGATCTCTGTTGGAAACTCATTTTTTATAGAATACATGAATAGCTTAAAAGTGGTAATCTAAGCTGTTAGGCATACTGGGGCAAATAAAAAACAATGCTTTCGTACATTATTCCTAAATTTATTCTGGCAGGCTCATTAAGGAAATTAAAGTAGCAGAAGTTAATCATCTCAGTTATCACTATCCCCTCCTTCTAAAGTGCTCCAGAAATGAGAACGTCCAGGTTTAGACCACATTTGAGGAGATCTGCCTTCATATTTTTCATAGGTCAAGGCAGTAACTGGCAAAGAATTTGACACTGTAGGCACATAATAAATATTTGATGAATGAATCTATAGGGTACATAGGTTTTGGAGTCAGACAAAAATGGTTTTAGATCCCAAATGGTCCACTTTCCTCATTTGGCTTGTGTGATGCAGTCTCCTGGTTTTTCGCCTACCTTCCGCTGTGTTCCCAGAGTACATATGTTATTTGCCTTACCCTTAGGAGCTCTTCTGTTTTCACGCTCACTTTCCCTGAACAATCTCATTAACTCCCACAGCCTCAAATATCATCAATATGCTAATGACTCTTGAATCAATTCTTCTAGCTCAGATCTTTTTCCTGAGTTCATATATTCAATAGACTGTCAGTACTGAGATGAAACACAGGCACCTCCAGCTAAAAAAAAAAAAAAAAAGAAAGAAAGAAAAAAGAAAAAGCTATGAGCTCCTTGAGGCCTAGGATTATTCATGTTTTGTCCCCTCCTGTGTACCCATGCATAACACAGTGCCTGCCACGTTCTCAGTATACACTTGACTAAATGAAGATCTATAATTACATTCATTATCTTTCCATCATTCTAGCACTTATCCCACTATAACAATTGACTGTTTACTGGTCTGTAACCTTCTTTAAACTTCATGAGGGCAGAAATTATGTCTGTCTCACTCATGTTGGTAAAGCCTAGCAAATTACTTGGTACGTAGTAGTTGTTAAAAAAACATTTCCCTCCTTTTATTGCCCTATATGTCCTTAGGTAAGCCACTTATCCTTTCTGACCTTTATATTCTTGGCCTGTTAAAAAGTAATACCAAGGGGCGCCTGGGTGGCTCAGTCGGTTAAGTGTCCAATTTTGGCTCAGGTCATGATCTCAGGGTTCATGAGTTCGAGCCCCACATCAGGCTCTGTGCTGACAGCTCGGATCCTGGAGCCTGCTTTGGATTCTGTGTCTCCCTCTCTCTCTGTCTTCCCCTGCTTGCACTCTGTCTCTGTCTCTCAAAAATGAATAAACGTTAAAAAATGTTTTTTAATGTAATAATAATACCTCATAATGTAAAAATGAAATCATTCAGTTTAGTATGTGTAAAATCTTTAAGTTTTTACTATAGAAAGAAAAGTTCAGTACACACACACACACACACACATATATATATGTATATATATGTATATAACTAGAGATGTGGTTTCTTCTACATGTATATTGAAAGGGATGAGACAATGAAAGGGATTATAGATTAAAAGCAATTTAAAAGACAAACCAAATAAGCAGACCTTATTTGGATCCTGGTTAATACTGTGTTGGGGTGTGCGTTGTAGGCAAAATAATGCTCCCCACCTCCCACCCCCAAATGTCGAAAGATGACCATGTCCTTAATACCCAGAACCTATGAATCTGTTATATTGCGTATCATAGGTGAACTAGGGATGCAGAAGGGCTTACAGTCACTATCAGCTGACCTTCAAATAGGGCTACTATCCTGCATTATCCTGGGGAGCCCAGTGCAATCACAAGGGTCTTTAAAACTGGAAGAGGAAAGCAGAAGAGAGGGGGATAAACTAATGCAAGGCTTGTTGCTGGCTTTGAGGTGGCAGAAGAGGGCCATGAAGCCCTGGATTTGGGCAGCCTCTAGACGCTTGAAAAGGCAAAAAAATGAATTTTCTCTAGAACCTCCAGAAGGAAACATCCCTGACAACACTTTTTTTTTTTTAATGTTTATTTATTTTTGAGAGACAGAGACAGAGAGTGGATGTGTGGGGGCAGAGAGAGAAGGAGACACAGAATCTGAAGGAGGCTCCAGGTTCTGAGCTGTCAGCACAGAGCCTGACGCAGGGCTTAAACTCACAGACCGCAGGATCGTGACCTGAGCCGAAGTCAGGTGCTCAACCGACTGAGCCACCCAGGCGCCCCTGGAAACAGCCCTAACAACACTTTGATTTGCTCAGTAACATCCATGTGGGAAAACTATAAAGCAATATACTTGTGTTGTTTTTTAGCCAACAAGCTGTTATATATAATAAGCAAGAGACAACTAATACAGGGATTAACAGGAGAAATTAAAAATTGGTTATTTGATGATAAAATTTTTATTTTAGGTGTGATAATTGAATTATGGTTAGGTTTTTATTTTTTTTTTAATTTTTTTTTTAACGTTTATTTATTTTTGAGGCAGAGAGAGACAGAGCATGAACGGGGGAGGGCCACGGAGAGAGGGAGACACAGAATCCGAAACAGGCTCCAGGCTCTGAGCTCTCAGCACAGAGCCCGATGCGGGGCTCAAACCCTCAGACCGTGAGATCATGACCTGAGCCGAAGTCGGACGCTTAACCGACCAAGCCACCCAGGCGCCCCTAATTATGGTTAGGTTTTTAAAAAGAGTGTTCTTTTAGGGATGATATTGAAATATTATCAATGACGTGATAGATGTTGCATTTGCTTCAGAATGGTTCAGAAATGGCAGGGGAATGAATGGCATATAAATGAAATGTATCAGTTACAGACTGATAAATTGTTAACGTTTGGTTCTTTTTCTTTATTAAATTTTACTGTTTTTTAAAGTAATTGTTTCCTTAGCATCCTCTAAAGATGATTAATGCTATTTTTTTTCTAATTTCAGAAATCATTGTGAGCTCATGGGGTTAAACATATTTGAAGTATTGTAGTCCATGGTTATTATCTTTATTAAGGCTCAAACTGTCTCATCTACTTCTTTGAAGTCCCTTTGATACCACTCTGGTAGTCTTTGATAGCTTCCTTCCTTGCTAATATGAGAAGATATTCTAGACTTCCCTTGTTTATTTTCTGCCCCAATTCTGTAATTAGCAGTTTTTTTTTTTAAGGAGTCTGGTTCCTTTTAGCGGGAAGATGATAATTTTGGTTACTGGAGTCATTGATTCTCTAAACAAAGATATATTAAGCAATATGCCAGGGACTGTTCTAGATGCTAGAGGTGTTTCAATGAATAAAATAGTGTCCCTGGCCTTAAGGTCTGAAGAGACAGAAAATAAGAAAACAATAAAAAGAATATAAAATATGTTAAATGGGGATAAACACTATGGAGAAAGATAAACCAGTTAGTGAGTATAGGGAATGCTGGATTGTGGGTAGCAGGTTGCCCCTTCATATAGGATAGTGAGAGAGAGCCACATTGATAAAATGGCCTTTGAGTAGAAAACCGGCAGGAAGTGAGGAGCAAGTCATGCAAACAGCTGGAAAATATTTCCAGAAGGAGAGAAGAGAAAGTACAAAGGCCCTGAATCAGAGAAGAATGCTGGCCATTTAGAGAAACCATAAGGAAGCCAGCGTGCCTTGTACGTAATGGGCAAAGGGAGAGTGGCAATTCAGAGAGGGAGCAGGAATCTGATTCTGTATGACCATTGATTAGAAGGGAGCTCAAATTGGAGAGTTTTGAGCAAAGGAGTAGCATGGTCTGGCTTAGTTTTTTTCTGGCCTCTGTATTGTTATCAAGAGTCGAAGCTACGTCTCCATAACCAGTGACTACAGTTAAGCCAAGCAAGAGATGTTGGTGGCTTGGACCAAGGATATACTATGGAGGTGGTAAGAAATCATCAGGTTATGTTTTTCTCATACTTTGATGAGCAGTTCATCTCCTAACACCAAACTTGCTCTTCTAATGAATGATATTTTCAGCAATTCAAATCACAACATCTAGTAAGAGTAACCTACCTTAGAAGACATTAAATACCTCTGTTGTTTATTTTTTGAGATTTTTTGAGTTTTATTTATTTTTTTTTTGAGATATCATCCCCCTAGCCCCCACTGACTTATGTTAAGTTTCCAAGTAAGGTTTGACATAATACAGTATTTTTTCACCTATCGCATGTCAGTAATAAGAATATTTTACTATTAGTTGAATAATTTGACTTGAACCAAAAGAGTCAACTGATGAGTTTCATTCCTATTTGAGTACAGTCTGGCCAGGTGTTTAATGTATACATTATAATCTTCACTACTATTTTTTAAAAATGGATTGGTGTAGGGACCCCTGGGTGGCTCAGCTCAGTTGAGCGTCGGACTTCGGCTCAGGTCATGATCTCGCAGTCCATGGGTTAGAGCTCCACATAGGGCTCGATGTTGTCAGTGCAGAGCCTGCTTCAGATCCTGTGTCCCCTTCTTGTCTCTGTACCTCCCCCACTTGTGCCCTCTGTCTCAAACGTAAAAAAATAAAACATTAAAAAATGTATTGGTTTAGAGTTAACAGCCTTTTTTGAGCAGGAGTAGAAAGCAAAAATATCAAATACCCTACTTTTTTATACAGTTAGGTAACATCTGATTTCAGAGAATTCATACATTGTACTACCATGGGTTCTTTTGCTCTTAATCTCTGCTTTTTCTCCAAAAGCTATTTATATAAACAGGTGTCTTTTAGTGAGGTCAGCTACTTTTGAAGCACACAGTAAATAATTATAGTATAGTACAATACTATATACTATAGTATACTATAATATAGTATTTTATATTATATATTTATATAATTATTTTAATATTACATATAACCAACATTATGTATATTCTATTATAATTATATAAGATTGCTTAAAACTTACGTTAACTAATTTGCTAAATAATACAAACCTGAATCACCTGCTTGGGAAATAATGTGATTAAGGTCTTTCTAGAGTGGAGAATTAAAAAAAAAAATTTTAACATTTAATTTTGAGAGAGAAAGAGCACGATTGGGGGAGGGGCAGAGAGAGAGGGAGACACAGAATCCAAAGCAGGCTCCAGGCTCTGAGCTGTCAGCACAGAGCCAGACACGGGGCTCAAACTCACAAACCGTGAGATCATGACCTGAAACCGAAGTCAGACACTTAACTGACTGAGCCACCCAGGCGCCCCTCGAGTGGAGAATTTTTACTTTATGTTTTCAAATGGTATATCACATGGGGCACCTGGGTGGCTCAGTCGGTTGAGCATCCGACTTCAGCTCAGGTCACGATCTCACAGTCTGTGAGTTCGAGCCCCGCGTTGGTCTCTGTGCTCACAGCTCAGAGCCTGGAGCCTGCTTCAGATTCTGTGTCTCCCTCTCTCTCTGCCCCTCCCCTGCTCATGCTCTGTCTCTCTCTCTCTGTCAAAAATAAATAAACATTTAAAAAAAAATTCAAATGGTATATCACAAAGATTTCCCTAACAACAGGAGGTAAGTGTCCTACCTAAATTAATGAATATTGTGTGGTTCCATTTTTTAAAATTCTTTATCTGCAGTTTATAGTCTGCAGTCCAAAAGAGATGACTTTAAATTTCATGTTTAGTAAGTCAGGGATCTGTTTGCTTTTTAAAAATGTATTGCCTCTTAGAATACTTCAATATATGACAAATATGACAAATATTTGAAACACTAGCAATTCAGCAAATAAGTATGAAGGTATGTTGTTCTAAACCTTCAGATGACTCATCAATAATCATTCTAAAGTTAATAAGATACACTGTTCGTTTGGAGAGTAGCTAGTGGCTTTAAATTTCTACATGAGTTTTGTGGTGCTGAAATGTACTTTATATAAAAGAATAAAAATTAATTTTCCAACATGTCCCCAATAGGGTAGAGATTAGCCACAAAGAAGCCAAATTTTATGGAAGTTGCTCAAGATTAAAGTTAAAAAGGAAAACTTGAGTCAAGAACTAACTTCTTTCTAATGTTCTCAGGATGACACTTTATTGACTCATTCATTATTCAGTTTAAGTCACATTTTTTGTGACTTAGATTCATAGATTATGAAATGGGGCTAATCTAATGGTCCTATTTAATAGCTCTATTAAAACTTAAAAGAAATAGTTGTTTTTATTACAAATCAGTAGATTGTCATCTTTAAACTACTATCTCTAAAGAGATGTATATTTTTTTCTACATAAACATGATTTTCACGACAGGTTCAATAAATGTGAAGTGTTTTTGTCTCTGTACCACCCATGGAAGATCGTTTTTCCCTGCATAGTAGTGCAGTTCTCTGCAGAATTATTAAGGAAACAAGGCTCATTTCATGGTGCCTTCCCTGTTGGAAGACCTCACCTTCTTACACCTCCCTCTCCCCATTAAGCCAAGTGAGCAGAGGCCAGGGGCTTGGCACTTGATGGCACGAAAGTTGCCCATTACTGTGCTAAAGTAGTGAGAAATTCAGTCTGAAGAAGTGAAACATCACTTTATTCATACGGGAAATAACTATGCCTTGGAAGTGTTCGCGGCTTGGTAATTAACAGGGCTTGTGTAGCTTTGTGTGCGGGCCAGTGTGCTAGCAACACAGCAACAAAACGGAGGTGTGAGAATTTCTGTCTTATCCAAAGTGGTTAAAATGGGGCAGTAACAGAAAACAAGGCTTTTCTTCCCAAGCAAGGAAGAAGTGAGCTTAGGGCTTATTACATGTGTTGAAGACACAGTCACATGTTTCATGTTTAAGAATGGCTTCTCATGTTAAATAAGCTAGTTTCCCATGTACCTTCTCCTTGAGGCATGGGCCAGGTGGATTATGTCCCATTTTACAATGACTGATGGACGGAGAATTACTACACTCTTTTATTGCTAAAAATGTCCCAGTGACTCAGTACTGTAGGGCTTATGCATAGATAATGTGATAAAATAAAGGCATATGGTAGATGAAAGGGTTTCACTCTCTTTGAGGTCTGATTTTCAGATTTTTCAATTGGTAACTTTCCCACTGTTTGAAATCCTGACCCTGATCCGCATTTTAAAAATATCCGTCTCAATATTGCTCTTTAAAAAGGCAAAATGAAAGTGATTTGGAACCTTCCCTTTTTTCTTTTGCATGATTAAATGTTAATTTTTTTTTTTTTTTTTTTGCCTTCTCTTTGTGAGGCTGTTTTCTGATAGCGGGTAGACAGAATTACATAGTTTGTCCTCTTTGTTTAAAAGTTTATCACTATAGGGGGGGCCCCCTGGGTGGCTCAGTCGGTTGAGCCTTGACTTTGTCTCAGGTCATGATCTCGCAGTTCGTGGGTTTGAGCCCATGTGGAGCTCTGTGCTGACAGCTCGGAGCCTGGAGCCTGCTTCAGATTCTGTGTCTCCGTGTCTTTTTGTCCCTCCCCTGCTCGCACTCTGTCTCACTCTCTCTGTCTCTCTCCCAAAAATAAATAAACATTAAAAAAAAGTTTATCATTGCCTTAGGAAGGTTGTAAGGATATAAGATGTTGATAAACAAATTATGCAGGCAGGGGTCTTGTGAATGTTAAGAGGAGCAAGAAGGGTGCCTGGGTGGCTCAGTTGGTTAAGTGTCTGACTCTTGATTTTGGCTCAGGTCATGGTCTTATGGTTGTAGGTTCAAGCTCTGCATCAGGTTCTGCGTTCAGGATGGAGCCTGCTTGGGATTCTTTCTCGCTGTCTCTCTCTCTGCCCCTCTTCTGCTCATACTCTCTCTGTCTCTCTCTCAAAAAAAAAAAAAAAAAAAAAAACAAGGACACTGCTAGCTGGGATCTTCAGGGCAGATGGGGTGGTGGCAGGGAGCTCAGGGAATGGAACTTCCATGAGCCTTGTAGAAGGAGAAAAGTATGAGTGGTACTGGAGAAAGGGACATTTCATTGGCTAATGGTCATAGAGGCAGGGCCTAACCTGACATGTTCAAGGGACAGTGAGTAAACTATAGCATAGTGGTTAAGAACACAGACTCTGGAGCCAAACCGCCTAGGTTCAGGATTGCCTTTTATTTGCTGTGTGGCCTTGGACCAGTCTCTTACCATTCTTTGCCTCAGAATAAAAAAAAGTGGTGCTAATCTTGCCTGAATCACAGAGCTGTTATAAGGATTTGACAAGAGTGCCTTCAAATAGTGATGGCACAAGTTAAATATTAAGTAACTATAATAGAGTAGGGTGATGGCAGGGATGTGAGTGAGCATAAAAGACAAGGTCATAAAGAAGACCGGAGGGAGCTCCTTGAGGGACTGGGCTGTCAAGACTGAATAAGCAAGAAACCATGATGAGAGTAGTGTATTTGGGAAAATAATCCAGCAGAAAAGGTTGGAAAGAAATTGGCAGCAGAGAGAATGGTTAGGAGACTTGCAGTTGTCCAGACTTTAGAGATTCAAGACCAGGACTCAAATGACAGATCATGGGTTGGATTAAAAAGAAGGGACAGACCTTGGAAACATTTACAGCAGAACAGTTGTTAGGGTCTGCGGACTATCAGGCACATAGGAGACGGAGCGCCGTGCCTCACTAAGTGGCAGAATTCAGACATACAGGAAGGAGTTCTGAGGTAATGTGTGCAAAAAGATGAAATCCATTTTTCATATCTTGAATTTAAAGACAAGAACAGGAATTGGCATTGAAAATGCTTATCTGTTGCTCTAAGAGAAATCAGGTCTGGATACAGAAATGGAAGACGCACAGAGGAGCATGTTGTACTGTGCAAGTAAATGCGGTAACAAGGAAGAAGAATGTACACAGTAATATTCTTTCCCATTTCTATACGAGGAAGCGTGAATCTAAGGGAGTGAAAACATTTTCCTAGCCCAGTTGAGTCACTTGAAACAAGGGCAATGGTAAAGCTCACTGGTCTGTAAAATGCCATTTCACGGCTCAAGTGCCAGGCAGAGAGCCCTGTAGATGTGCTATGTGTTTATAAAAGCTGGGTTTCTGAATCTGTAATTGCCCATCATTGCAAACAGGCTTTATTCTGGTAAGGGAGAGTTATTCTTTCAATTAGCCCAATTAATCTTACCAATTAAAACCACAGCTGTAAAATGAATCCTGTCAATACACACACATGCAGTAAATTTATATTATTATTTGTTTATTATAAGTAAGAGTTAGTCCTTTTAAATGTTTTTTGAATATATGTCTTTTCCACTACTACATCGTAATTGCCTGTGGGTAAGGAGCAGCCCTCCTGTTGGTTTCAGGTTGTCACAGTTTTTACATTCGTTTATGTTTTTTAAATGTTTATTTATTTTGAGAGAGAGAGCATGTGTGCACGAGTCAGGGAGGGACAGAGAGAGGGAGACAGAGGATCCAAAGCAGGCTCTGCGTTAACAGCAGAAAGCCCAATGTGGGGCTTAAACTCATGAACCGTGAGATCATGACCTGAGCCAAAGTTGGATGCTCAACTGACCGAGCCACCCAGGCACCCCATTCAGTTATGTATTGATTCCAGTTCATTCATCGATTCATTTGTTCATTCATTCCAGACACCGTATTAGCTCCTAGGCTGAGAAATAAGGCATAGTTCCTGCCCTCAGGGAGCTTGCTTTTTAGTTGGGGAGGAAGAGGCACAGATATATGAAGTAGAAACAGTAATAAAGTTATTCACGGAAAATTATGGGAATGTGAAAGAGAAACATTTAATTTGGATTATGTGGCATGGGCAGTGGGGAGAGGTACTTCAGGGAAGATTTTTAGAGCAGTTGACTTCTGGGTTGAATCTTAAATGCTATGTAGTGGTTACTAGGTAAATAGAGAGAAGGGGAGAGAAAGGACAGTGAAGACAGCCTGTGCATAGATGGACTTACAAGAAAACTTGAGGCATTGGGCGTTGCTGCAGCATGAAGACTGAGGCAGAGGTTGGTGAGCAGTGAGACTGTGGGGCAGGCAGAGAGCACTTGGAGGGCCCTGAATGCAGTGCTTAGAAGCATGGACTACATTCAGTGGTCAGAGAAGAAGGAGATTCTTGAAGTGGTGTATCAGAGTTGTGACCTGATAAGATTTCTTTCGGTCCTTGGTGGCAGTTGGGAGGATGCATTTAAGGATAAGACATTTTGGCGACCAGCAAGGTGGGAGAGATTTAGGACCTAAACCAGGACAGTATTGTCGGAATGGGTGATGACGGGCAAAATCAAGAAGTACTTGTGATGTAAAATCAGCAGGACCCATTATTACCACAGATGAAAGAGAGGAAGGTCCTAGAATGGTTCTTAATATGACTGGATGACCGATTTTACAGTCTACTTAGAGAATCCAGGAAGAGAGGTAATACATTGAGTTCATTTTTATTTTTATTATCTTGTAACACATTGAGATATTTAACGTGCCTCTGATGTACTTGGAGTTAAATCTATCTGATGATTAGCAGAGATGTCTAGATGAGTAGAAGTATCTTGCTGTCAATGCTCAGCTTAACTGCATCTCCTCTTGGAAGCAGAGGCAACTCTGCTTTTCTTATAACACATTATATATATTTATTTTTATATTTATATTTGTATGTATTTATATATATAGGTATAATGCACGCGCGCACACACACACACACACACACACACACACACACACACATTTCTTAGAATCCCTTGTAATGAAAAGTAACTCCAGACTTAATAAAGCTAAATATACCAATTTTCTAGGTTATTCATTCCTGTCAAAACTAAGAAAAAAAAAAAAAAAACCAAACATTTAATGTGGCCTTTCAGACAGTAATAAAATTTTAAGACTCTTTCACTGTGTTGTAATCCTTGATTTTCTTTTCTGTTTATTTCTGTAGTCACAGTCCAGTGTTTGATACATAGTGTCTCCATAAATGTGAGTGAGTGAATAAGCAAATGAATAGGTTTTTTTTATATAATTCTGCGTTTGCTTTAATATTTAATACAGTATTACAGATGTGATTGAAGCCCCTTTGCAATCTTACTCACTTCCTTTGTGTCTTTCCCAAAGCTAACCCGTTATCTTGAAATGTGTGTGTCTTCCTGCCTGAAAATAATTATTATTTTAAAAGTTTTTATCAAGTATAGTTGACATACAATGTTATATTAGTTGTATAACATAGTGGTGTATAACATAGTGGTTTTTGACCATTCTATACATTATACCATGCTTACCATAGTAAATGTAGTTACCGTCTGTTACCATACAAATGTTATTACAGTACTTTTAACTATATTCCCTATGCTGTATTTCTCATCCCCGTGACTTATTTATTTTATAACTGGAATTTTATATCTCTTAATCCCCTCCACCCATTTCTCCCATCCCCCCCAACCTCCTGCCTTATTTGACTTAGCATAATACACTTTAGGTCCATCTGTGTTGTTGCAAATGGCAAGATTTAATTCCTTTTTAATAATAATAGTAATAGTATATAATAGCTGAGTAATAGTAATAATAGCTGAGTAATAGTCCATTATATATCTTTACCACATCTTCCTTATCTGTTGATGGATACATTATGTTGCTTCCATATTTTGACTGTTGTATATAATGCAACAGAAAACGTAGGGTTGCATATATATTTTCGAATTACTGTTTTTGTTTTCTTTGGGTTAATACCCCATAGTGGAATTACTGGATCATATGGTATTTCTGTTTTTAAAATAGCTTTTTTAACATTTATTTATTTTCAAGAGACAGAGAAAGACAGAGTGCGAGTGGGGGAGGGGCAGAGAGAGAGGGAGATACAGAACCAGAGCAGACTCCAGGCTCTGAGCTGTCAGCGCAGAGCCCGACATGGGGCTTGAACCTACCAACAATGAGATCATGACCTGAGCTAAAGTTGGACGCTTAACTGACTGAGCCACCCAGGCACCCCTGGTATTTCTATTTTTAATTTTTTGAGGTTATGTTGGCCTCATAGAATGAGTTGGAAAATTTTCCTTCCATTTCTATTTTTTGGGACAGTTTGAGAAAAATAGGAATTAACTTCTCTTTAAAGGTTTGGTTGATTTTCCCTGGGAAACCATCTGGCCCTGGACTTGTTTCTTGGGAGATTTTTTACTGCGAATTCAATTTCTTTGCTGGTTATCAGTCTGTTCAAATGTCCTATTTCTTCCTATTTCAGTTTTGATAGTTTATGTTTCTAGGAATTTATCTATTTCTTCCAGGTTGCCCAGTTTGTTGGCATATAATTTTTCATAATATTCTCTTATAATTGTTTGCATTTCTGTGGTGTTGATTATGATCTCTCCTCTCTCATTCATGATTTTTATTATTTGGGTCCTTTCTCTTTTTTTTGATAAGCGTGGCTAGGGGGTTATCAGTTTTATGAATTCCTTCAAAGAACCAGCTCTGAGTTTTATTGATCTATTCTACTAGGTTTTTGTTTTGTTTTGTTTCTGTATCATTTATTTCTGCTCTAATCTTTATTATTTCCTTTCTTCTGCTGGCTTTAGGCTTCCTTTGCTGTTCTTTTTCTAGCTCCTTTAGGTGTAAGGTTATGTTGTGTATTTGAGATTTTTCTTGCTTCTTGAGGTAGGCCCGTGTTGCTATATATGAATAGATGATTTTACAAAGTAATATTATTATTTGAATATTAGAAAAACTTTATATTTGGCTTATTCTCATTCTGATTCTTCTGTGTCTTAATTCCTAGCACTTTCCAGTGGAAGAATCTCAAACAGTGCGGCCTCATCAGGAGCAGTAGCACCAGCCAACTCAGCCAGGGGACAGCCCCAGTCACATGACCAAGGCACTTTAGTGCAAAGAGCTGAGCACATTCCTGCAGGGAAACGAACTCCAATGTGTGCCCACTGTAACCAGGTCATCAGGTGGGTTATTCGTTTTTGGAATTTTCTTGAAAGTACTTAATACCAATGTTAATTTCTTTTTTATTATTATTTTGAATGATTTCAGATTTTATTAGTGAAAATATTCTTGCTATATTTTTATGTAGTCACTGAAGTGATAAATAAAAATATATATATTTCTTAGAATCTCTTGTAATGAAAAGTAATTCTGGACTCTGTAAATAAAGCTAAAAATACCACTTTTCTCAGTTATTAATTCCTGTCAAAACTAAGAAAAAATAATGATTAATATGGCCTTTCAGAGAGTAATAAAATTTTAAGACTCAAAGGGACCCTGAAGATTATTTCTCTGAACTTCATTCTTTTACAGATTGTAAAAGTGAGGACTTTTCATTTAGATGAAAAATAACTAGTGACAAAAGTAAAGAACTTTGAGCCCTAGAGAAAAAAAGATTGGATTTTTGAATACCTAAGTACTGAAAGATATAATTACCTTTGGATCTATTCATAAATGCTTTCAATTTTAGATTAGGTCATAACCTGCTTCTTTAAAATACTTTCGTATCCAAATCTGTTTTATTGTCTCTTAAATTCCATAAGGGAAAAAAGGCCCAGAGATCTTATGTGAGTGCACTATATTGCCACTTAGTAAACCTCTGAGCATTTCTTAAGTGATTTCTAAAATGTTAGAAGGTGTAGATATGAATGTTGATGGCAGGGATCCCACCAGCAGGACCTTGTTGCTTCTGTGAGTCGCCTTGTTGGCAGTAATAAATAATAGGTTGAAATGACTCTTCAAGCTCACTCCTCATTTTTAATTTATCCTGTTTTGAAATAGTTGAAACAGTGGCTTGTCTAAAGCTGAATAACGTTAAGGCTTGCTTGCATTTTCCCCTACTCTATTATATAATTATTGCTATTTAAGAACCAAATATAAATATTCTTTTCATTGACCCACTATTAAATAATAAATATGTCAAGGACACAGTACACAGTACATGATTAAAAATAAAGTCGATTTTGGGGCGCCTGGGTGGCTCAGTCGGTTGGGCGTCCGTCCGACTTAGGCTCCGGTCATGATCTCACAGTCCGTGAGTTTGAGCCCCGCATCGGGCTCTGTGCTGACAGCTCGGAGCCTGGAGCCTGCTTCGGATTCTGTGTCTCCCTCTCTCTCTCTGACCCTCCCTGACTCATGCTCTGTCTCTCTCTGTCTCAAAAATAAATAAATTTTTTAAAAAATATTAAAAAAAAATAAAGTAGGTTTTTCATCTTAAATGTTCATTGTACGTTTCAAAAATAATAAAACAGAAAGCAAAAATAAAAGTTCATACGTAATTCTACCTTCCAAGATAACCACTACTAGTATTTGAACTCTCATTTTTAAAACACACATCTGTAAGGACACTTGTGATTTTACAGAAATAGAATTATAATACAATATTTTGTAAGCTGTTTTTTTTTTTTTCCACTTAAATGTGTTTTCCATCTTGAGTTCCTGCTTAATAAGAATGAGCCAGTAGCAGTGGGAGTAGTTATAATAGTTATGGGGAAAAGGAGGAAAAAAATCAAAGTCTAGACAATAACCAACACACAGAAAGCATTTGTGGATATTTTACCCGAACAGATCATGCGTGACTCTAGACCCACTTGTTCAAGCCATAATATCAATTTGGGTAGAGTCAGTTTCCCAAAAGTAGTACTATAGGGACTGCCTTAAAGAAATATCTAAATTAATAGACTCTAGCATGGTACTGCTTTGTTCCAATAAATAAAACTATATTTTTAATTACCAACTGTATTTAGTTGTTACATTTTTAGGATTAATATTAATCAAATAAAAAACAAGGTCTGACTTGTAACATTTGTTTTTAGAAGTTATGGTACTTTGGTTACCTAGAGTGGTGGTTAGGGATACTATATTCTGAATAAAAATACCCTTTATGGAGATTGGAGTCACTGCTATTTGTATGCTGTTGTAAGCAAGTAATTACTAGATGGGTTAACAAACTGTCAAACCCTATCAGTTGTTGATTCATATTGTCTGATTATCAAATTCTGTGACATCCTATAATCATCAGTACCAACACGTGAAAAACTTACTGTGGAGAAAATATGAACATCTAAATAGGAATTACATTCCCACCCCTCCCTACCTATCTTGGTTTCAGTTTTAACGCTAGGCCAGGATGTAATTTTAATACACAGTCTTTCTGCCATGTGAAATAAATATGTATTATATTAATAAGATGAATGGCCATTACTTATTGCTCCCTCATCTGTTAAATTTGTATTGCTCTGGATTATCCCAGCACTTTGTTATCAGTTAAGCATTAAAGCTTCATTTACTAGGGAAGTTAATAGGAACAGGGATTAATTCATGTCAAGATCACATGACGGTAATTAACATAAGCATATTTGCTTGGTGTTCAAATGCTAAAGTAGCTTGAATAGACTGTGGTCAGTTCAGAGACCTAGTCAAAGCATAATTCTTATTCTTGGCCTCAGTGTCAGTATCACTTACCAAAGCAAGGACACGTTAGATCAAGTGACATTCTCTTGGACACGTGTTTTAAAAACAAGCTGCGGTTGCAGGCTTGAGACTTCAGTAGGGAATATTGTAACCTGCAAACTCTGGGAAGTTTAGGATTATTTTATAATTTATATCTCTTATTTTCCACAGAGTAATTTACATTATTTGTTTATAATTTGTATTGTTTTATTATGTATTTTCTTTTTTTTTTTTAACGTTTATTTATTTTTGAGACAGAGAGAGACAGAGCATGGATGGGGGAGAGTCAGAGAGAGGGAGACACAGAATCTGAAACAGGCTCCAGGCTCTGAGCTGTCAGCACAGAGCCCGACGTGGGGCTTGAACTCATGGACCGCGAGATCAATACCTGAGCCGAAGTCGGCCGCTTAACCAACTGAGCTACCCAGGCACCCCTATTATGTATTTTCTAATTCCCGCATTTTCAAAAAGTATTTAAATAAAAGCAAACTAAGGCAAATTTTGTTTTATTTTAATTTCTTTAGCAAAGTTGATGGCCTCAGAAAACTTAATTATTGAATGTTAGCATTGAGCCTGTTATCTCTTATAGAACATATTTATCCAAAATCTCCATAAAATATTTTATTTGGATGTAATTTAATGCCTGACATTTTTTTGGTTTGTTTGAACCTTGAAAAGAGTTATGAATGTTGCACCTAAATAGACATTACTTTGATTAGTTAGTGGCCTTTTATAGATGGATAAGAAATTCTTTTGATGCTTTGATTAAGTTTGTTATGGAACGTGGGCACCTGGGTGGCTGTCAGTTGAGCGTCCGACTTCAGCTCAGGTCATGATCTTGCGGTTTGTGAGTTTGAGCTCCACATCGAGCTCTGTGCTGACATCTCAGAGCCTGGAACCTGCTTCGGATTCTGTGTCTCCCTCTCTCTCTGCCCCTCCCCGCTTGTGCTCGCTCTCTCTCTCTCTCTCTCTCTCTCTCTGTCTCTCTCAAAAATAAATAAACATTAAATTAAAAAAGAGAAGTTTGCTATGGAACATTTCCAATCCATTTATGATAGAAGTACCATTTCTTTGATTCTTACACTTATGACTTGATTGACAGTTGAGTGCTGGTATAATAGGGAAGCAGAAAATCAGGTTAACCACATTTTATTTTTCCTAATAGGATAGGTTTATGAAAAGTCTAGCTTATTTCTTTACTGATCTACCCAGTGGCATTAAAATCTGTTCACTGCTTGTATTACATACAGGGAGTTAACTAAACCATTCACTTTAAGCTTAGTATCTTTGTGAAAGAATACAGGATTTATAGGGCTTGAATTTCTTCCTAGCTGTGGAATGCTTAAAAGAAATAGCCACAGTGCTATTGTTCTGTGTTTGCCTGCGGCACAGCACCAGAACAATCACATTCTGGCAACCCATTGTTTATTCCAGTGAGAGAGAGGACTTTAACATTTGTTTCTTGCTCAGTGATTTTCAAACTTTCCTCATGCTGAGCCATCTCAGCTACCCCAGGGAGAGGTTTTTGCTTGTTTCACCAAGCATTTCAGTTTCTCAGCATTCCCTTATTAATAGATTTTATTTATTCTTCCTTTCTGTTAAAACTTCACTTGAAAATAAAAAAGTTTGGTGTAATATGTTAGCTCTTGAGTTTAAGGGAACAACCAAAGACATTAGGCCAAGATTTATGAGCAAGACATATAGACCAAGATTTCAGATTTATTGTAGTGGAAAGTTTGAAAAAACACAAATGTTCAGCATCTAATATTATGGTGCCATTAAGATCCCCTTTTTGGATAATAATAATAATTGTTTAATGTGTTCTTGGCATATGTCAAATGTTGTGCTAAGAATTTTACCTGAATTCTCCTTCTTTATAAACTTGCGAGACAATTAGTAAAATTGCCTCAGTTCATAGATGAGAAAACCTAGACACAGAGAAGATACATACTTGCCTGAAGTCACACAGATAGTAAGTAAATGGTAGAATCTGAATTTGAGCCCAGATCTAACTTTAAATTTTATTCATGTTTTAACTACTACTTAGGAATATGTTTAGGTGCACCTGGGTGGCTCAGTTGGTTAGGTATCCAGTTCTTGATTTTGGCTCAGGTCATGATCTCATGGTTGTGGGATCGAAGCCCTGCATGGGGCTTCGTGTTGTGTGGAGCCTGCTTATGATTCTCTCTCTCCCTGTCTCCTTGTCCCTGTCCTGCTCGTGCATGCACATGTGTTCTCTCAAAATAAATACATAAACATTAAAAAAATGCGTTAAAGAAAGGAAAATGTTTATAGTATCATATTAAGATTAAAACATAAATCTATTTTTGATTTTAAGTATGATGCTAATTTTGTGTAAAGAAAATATACATCAAGATATATCAAGATATATATACATAGTCATCTTTGTTACTGTATGTAATCAGGAGAAAAACATCTTAAGCAGACCTGCAATAACTTGAGTGCTTTTCTTCATAATGTGTGAGTATATAAGTGAGAAAGAAGGGAGTAAATAATAGATTGAATAATTAGAAGTTCCTACCTCCCCACCAAAATGACTTTGTACTATATACATGCATTCTTAGACTCCTATAGATGACCCAGGGTTCACTTTTCTGGTTTCTCATCTAATGTAGAAATGTAGTCATTCTATAAGCAACACTCATTAAATATTTTGTGTGCTACCCCATTTAGGCACCAGTGATACAGAAATCAAAGACATATTCCCTTCCCTTAAGGAAGTGACTATTACATACTGAATTGTGCCCCCTAAATTCATATGTTGAAGCCCTAACCTCCAGTACCTCAGAATGTGACTATATTTGAAGATAGGGTCTTTAAAGAGGTAAAATGAGGTCATTAGGGTGGGCCCTAATCCATTATGATTGGGGTTCTTGTAAGAAGATTTGGACATACATGGAAGGAAGACCATGTGAAGACACATGGAGAAGATGGCCATCCATAAGCCAAAGAGAGAGGCCTTAGAAGAGAGTAACCCAGCCAACATCTTGATTGTGTATCTAACATTAGTTAGATCTGGACTCAAATTTAGGTTTTACCATTTATTATCTATGTGACTTCCAACCTCCCAAATTGTGAAAAAATAAATTCCTGCTGTTTAAGTCACCCAATCTGTGGTACTGTGTTAAGGCAGCCCTAGCAAAATAATCCAGTTATACTTTAGTAAAAAATACAAACCAGCAAATCAACAACCATATCAGTTGTTGGTAAGTTTAATAGAGATACATCCAGAATCCTACTTGTGCAAAAGAAGTGAGAATTCTCTAGTTTCAACAAACCAATTTCTTTTATTTGAAAGGAATGGCAAACAGTAAGGCTCAATAGCCTACTTATAAAATCAGTAGTTTTATACAACAAATATCCACTGAAAACTTTCAAAGTGTTGGCTGTTGTTAGAGTGGTAATCATATTACAATGTATAAACATGCCAAACCAAAACACTGTACATCATAAACTTACACATTGTATGCAATTATATCTTAATTTTAAAAAATAAATAAGTTAAAAAGAAAACGTGCGCTAGTTGCCATACTGGCACTATAGTATATAAAGGTTAAGAGACACTTCCTGTTTTGATACATTTTATCATCTGATAGAGAAGCCAAAACCCTGGCACAGATAACCATAATGTAATAATGTAAGCATTAGGAGAGGTACATCGTACCCTTATAGTAATACAAGAAATATATATGTACTGCCCTAATATCCATAGCAAGGAGTTCTGAATCATAGTACTTAGGAAAATCGTGAGATATCCAAAAGGTTCTAAATTGTCACAGTTGTAAAATTGAAAATTAATCTTGCCTCATGAAAATATATTAATAATGGAAATCCATGTTGGTGATTTCATTATCTGTATGATCCTTCTAATATTGAGGTCTGTCAATTCTCTGACATCTTCTACTTCAGTGATTCCTCTAGTTAACTTCAGCCACCAGTTTTCAGTCATATCCTCTACCATTAACTACATTTCCTCCATAATCTCATTTCTAAGCACCTCATTCAAGAACAGCAGCCTATATTTCCACTCTCCCCCCATTACCTCAATTCTAGCAATCCTTTGACCACTCCCTGCCTCCCAGCAACTTCTGATCCATTGTTTCAAATACCTTCTCACTGTTCCCTTGGGTCCCAATATCCTCACTGCCCTTCTTATCCAGTCTGAATTCTGTAGGCACTCATTAGTCAGTATCCCTTGCATACATCCTCAGTTCCTTTGCCCATCTCTCACTTCATCATATTCAATTAACTGAAACCACTAGGCTGGAAAAACCAAGCCTTGGTTTACTCTGTGCCCACACTTGAAGGTGGATGTGGCTGGAAGGAAACCCATTCTAACCATACTAACCAGTGACACTTTAAATTCATGGCTATTAATTTCAGGTGTGGGTTTTTTTTTTTTTTAATTTTATTTTAGAGAGAGAGCATGGGGGGGGGGGAGAGGGAGAGAGAGAAAGAGAGAGAGAGAGACAGAGAGAGAGAAAATCTCAAGCAGGCTCCATGCTCAGAGTAGAGCTCCATGAGGGGCTTGATCCTGCCACCCTGGGATCATGACCTGAGCCAAAATCAAGAGTCGGATGCTCAACTGACTCAGCCATCTAGGTGTCACTCAGATATGTTCTTAATAGTTACAAAAATCTGCTGTATTTCTCTAGTATGTTTACTTTTCCATCTCCCAGAAAGCCAGTTTTATGTTTTCTTTTTTCTCCTTAGACCTGTAATAACTTATTTCCCATTCTCACTGTCAGCTGATGAGCTTAATTCCTCTTTCCCTCTTTTATATAGGAAAGGCAACAGAGATGTAGGACTACCTAGGAAAAAAAAAAAAAACAAAATGGTGCTCGTATTCCTAACTGACCAGAAATTACACATTAAATGTAAATAGACTAAGCACTCTAATTAAAAGAATTATAGAATAGATAAAATCATGGTCTGGTTACATGCTGCCTATAGCAGACACGCTTTGCACTAAAAGATACCAAGAGATTGAAAATAAAAGTGTACAAGTGTACAAAAAGATACATCATGCAAACTTTATAACCAAAAGACGGCTGGAGTGACATTATATACTAATATTAAATAAAACAGCCATTAAGAAAAAAGGTGTTGAAAGAGAAAAGAAGGACATTTTATAATGATAAAAAATTAAATCCATCAAGAAGATACAACAATTATAAATATATATTCACCTAATAACAGAGCCCAAAAATACACGAAACAAAAACTGGCAGAATAGATGGGAGCAATATAGACAATTCAACAATAATAATTGGAAACTTCAGTACCCTAGTTTCAATAATGGGCATAACACTGCACAGAAAGTTGACAAGAAGCCTTGGACAACACTATGACTAAACTTAACAGACATCTATAGAACATCCTGTCTAATAACAGGAGAGTACAAATTCTGAAGCACACATGGAACGTTTTCCAGGATAGACCACATGTGTTAAACTATAAAACACGTTTCAATACATGTAAAAGGACTGATGGTCATACAAAGTATGTTGTCTGAGCAGAATGGAGTGAAATGAGAAATACCTAACCAACAATTTTGGGAAATTCACAAATATGTGGAAATTAACACACTCCTAAACAATCTCTGATGAACTCCATGTCAACTCATTAGGGAACTCACATGACACCTGCATAATCCTTTTCGCCAGGTAAAATAAACTGGTCACAGGAGTGATGTTCCATCATATTCGCAGGTTCCACCCACACTCTAGACTAGAGGATCATACAGGCCATGTACACCAGAAGACTGGTGTCTTGGGGGCCATATTGGAATACTGCCTACCATGCTCTCTCTCCCAGTTTTGCTCTTCTTAGTGGTAGCTCTGTTTGCTCAGTTGCCCAGATCTCACGTGATCTATCAGCACATCCTTTTAACTCTTAACTTTTAAATAGACCCAGAATCTGAACCTTTCTCACTGTTTGTACTACTACTAATACCCTGATCCAAGCCATGGTTATTTCTCACCTGGGTTAATGAAGTTGTTTTCCAACTAGTATCTTTCTGCTTTTGCCCTTGCCCTTTACCTGTCTGTTCTCAACACAGTAGCTAGAGTAATCCTGATAAAATGTAGATCAGATCATGTCACTTTTTTGCTGGAAACCCCATAATGGTTGGTAGAAGCCAGAATCCTTACAGTGGCCTAAAGGCCCTACACAGTCACTCCCATCCCACCGCCACCTCATTATCTCTCTGTCCTTATTACCTGGCAATTTCCCCCTTGTTTCCTCTACTGCAGGCACATTGGCCTTCTTGCTGTTTCTCAGACTCCCCAGGCCTCTTCATCAGGCCCGTGCACTTGGCGTTACCTTTGCCTGGATTCTCTTTCCCTGGATATTTGCATGGCTCACTTTTGCCTCCGTCAGATCTTTACTAAAACAGGTGTCCCTGGCCACCTGTTTAATCCCCCCCCCCCAATATACCAATTTTTACAGTCTCCCTATCTTCCCTCCCTGCTTCATTGTCCTCCTCTTGTTAAAATCTAACTTTTTTTTTTTAACAGTATTTGGTTTTTTTGTCCCCATGCTAGTAAGTAAGTTCCGTGTGAGCAGGGCGTTTCCTGGCTTTGTTTCCTGCCATATTTTCTGCTGTTCAGTTAATGACTGAACTTTTAAAAAGTATTTGGAGGAATGTATGATAACAGTTTCTCCAAGTTGAATTTATACCTCACTTGTCTTAATATATAGAATCACATTTTCCTGCTTCGTGGATTTTATAATAACCAATATAAATAATTGAGTATAATTGTCTCCAATAGACTTAAAGAATTATCAGTTAATATTACCTTTTTTAGAACTTGTCCTTTTTATTCACTGTTATGTTCAGGCTCATTTTACCTGTGCATATATTTTTGGGCAGTGAGTCATTTATGCCTTTAAAATAAAAAGCTACAGTTGGCCTCATAACCTTTTAAAAGCAGTATTTTAATGGGCTTACAAATTAAAGATGATACTCAGTAAAAATAGAAATATATTATTTAATGCTCCAAATTGGAAAGTTTGGGCACAGTTTACTGGAAATGCCGCACGTCTAATTTTAGGAAGGATTGTTACTGTTGCTAATTGTGAGTATTGTAAGTATTGAAAGGGAGTGTGTTTCACTGTCATGTTCAAGTGTATTTCATTCTCTTTTACTCTCCCTCCATATGTCTTTGTATTTGTGAATGTATGTGTGTGGTTTTTTCCAGTGATCTTTTCTGTTTCAGAAAACTCTTCCTGTGGTTCCATTGTTCTTGGACACCTTGCTCATGCCAAGCCCTTTCCAAAATTTGATCGTATTAATAATATAAAATTGGTGAATACATTTTTATTATATCTAATTAAATAGAATATCAGATGCCATTTTTGTCTTTGAGCACAAGTTGTTTTTTCATGTAGCTTTGTTTTTACCTTTTGTTGATTAACTTCTTTTGATTTTCTTAGCTTTTTAAAATTTTTAACTTCTATTGATGCAGTAACTTTGGGTCAGATATAATTTCTAATCTCCAGTAGCTAGGCCTTAGAATGCCAGCTTTACAGTTATCATCCACATGATCTTAGGAATGTTAGGTAGCTTCTGATATTTTCTTCATCTATTTATAGAGCTAATTTCTATCACTGAGAGTTATTGTTCAAGTTAAATTACAAAGGGAGGCAAGAAGGGAGCATTTGATTTTGAAGCTGAATCCCTGTTAGGTTATGCCTGTTGAAATTTGCAACCCCTTTCACCCTCTCACCATGTAAGCTTTTCTTTTTCTGTTACTTTTGACATCTTTCCCCACCTTTCCTTTCTCTCTCTCTCTCTCTCTCTCTCTCTCTCTCTCTCTCTCTCTCTCTGTCTGTCTCTCTTTTCTTTTTGGTATAAGTCTCACAGAAGATCAAGAGGGTAAAAAGTTTCATGAGCTAGGTTAACTCTTTGTCAGCCAGTCAGTGTTTTAACTCTTTCCTGTCTCTTCCTTTGTCAGTCAAGGAGTACTTGGGAAAGACAGTGGCGTGGAGGACTGGAAGAGAGGTAGCTGCATACTTAATTCCACTTTGCTGTTACCCAAGCCTGTCTGTCCAGGTCACAGATGGAAACCCAATCTACTTGGAACAAGAAGAACTTCTTCAGTGTTAATCCTGTGTTAATGAATTTGTTAAATTAGTCTCTGCCAACACAGAAAAGAGTACTTTGTTATATATAAGAGATTTTATTGTTTCATCTATACATAACTTCAAGAACATGATGGGAAAGGTGCTCTTTCAGCTGGGCCAGGGAATACCCAGTTGGGGCAGTAGTACACTGAGCATGTTTAAGAAAGGAGCTCTGGCAGGAACAAAAGTTATATTCAGCTCAGTTTTTAAGGGTGCAGAGGGTGTTTCTTTACTGTTGTTAAGACATTTCACTATTTAGATTTGATAAGAAAGTAAGGAGGTATCTTAACATTATTCTTTCAATGATAGGTTTTTTTTTTAATTTTTTTTAATGTTTATTTTTGAGAAGAGAGAGAGAGAACAGGGAAGGGGCAGAGAGAGAGGGAGACACAGAATCCAAAGCAGGCACAGAGCCCGACGCAGGGCTTCAACTCACAAGCCATGAAATCATGACCTGAGCCAAAGTCGGACGTTCAGCTGACTGAGCCACCCAGGTGTCCCTCAACTGATGATAGTTTTAATCAATTTAATTAATTTATTTGTACTAGGCACTATTCTATAAACCTTTTAAAAACAGTTTTAAGAATACATGAAATATAAGAAAATCTTCTAAATTATAAAAGGAAGCAAAAGAATAATGAAAATCATGAATGGGACCATTAAAAATGAAGACTGGTCAAAAATGTGCTCATTGAGACTTGACAAAACCTATAATAATGACCTTACATACTTGCCTAGGGTTTGACTAAATTTGGCTTTAAGCCTTCTAGTGGTCAACAAAGAAAGTTAATTTTTAAATTTACTGTACGATGAGTAAAAACCCTATTGCTCAGAAGAAGCAAAACTGTTCTTACTACAAAAACCTGAAGGACTTTCTCCAGAGAGTCCACATGGAAATGACACTGTATGATCTCTAACAGATAACACTCTCGATAGCAACTTAGAGGAGGAGCAAGGGTGACTGTCACAGGGCTGTTTCCTAGGACATGTGTCAGTGTAGACTGATGGTGTCAGGCTGAGCACCAGTCATTAAAGGAATCATTCTGTGGAATGAATCAGGTCCAATATGCCATGAATCGCAGAACGTCCTTCTCTGCTGGTCTGACTTGGTTTCAACACATATTTTAGGAAATCTAAAAATGGAGTGTGTACTCCTCAATCAGTTGTTCTTTTCTCAGATGAATTTTGTTAAATATTTGCTGGCACTGACAGCCATGTTTGTGGAGAAAGCTCTCAAGTGCATCCATACGGAATGTGGAGTTTGATTAGATTGACTTTTGCAAACTGGAAAGCTGAATACAGATACAGGCCTTCAGGGGCCATCCAGCCTATGGAGGAGCTGGAAGATGTGCCCTCATAAAAAAAAATTCAGTCTAACAAATTCTTTGAAATCTGCCTTTAGTGTCCAAGCAAATGTTAGCACAGTTCTACCAGACTCTATGTTAAGGTCACAGTAAATTGAACCTGGCAGCCTTTTCAAGCTTGTATAACCAGATACCCACTTGGTGGAAAAGCTCAGTGGACTCATGAAACTTTGTCTAGCTTTGAGCATTGTGACTCCTTGGTTTATCTTTGAATATATACTGAGAAAATGAGAAGAAGGAGCTTGTTGAGTAGAACTGTTATTTATTATCCAATTAAAAATTGAGGGACAACCTACCCAAAGTAACATATTTGGTTACAGAATAAGTGATCTATAGCCCTTTCTTTCTCTGGCAGGAATTAGTTAACAAAGGCACTCCTTGTTAGTGATAACAAAACTATGGTGCCCTAAAGCTTAAAAACATAATAATAAAGTATTTGTCTCAAATGCTCAGGAGAACTGTATGCACCAGCTGATAAAAGTGGCATCATGTTATTAATAAAAACCAAGTTAACAAAAAATGAGGCTAGAAAATACCCTCTTATACCTCAAAGAACACATTTTTATCATTCATCAAGAACTTTTTTACTTTTTTGACTCTTGGAGGATTAGGTGCTGGTTCTGAGTAAACATCACTGTATTTGCAAAGAATTTCCCAGTGGGAAATAGTTACTGAATACTAAGGTTTATGTTATCATTAAAGGCTAAAAAATGCTTCGATTTTGTGATGCTCATTACTATGACTTTTCCTATAATCTGCCTAGAAGTCAGGTATCCGTGCTCACTGACAATTAACTGTGTGGTCACTCAGTGATGATAATTGATGGTAATGAGATGAAAAGCAGAACATTCAGTTGACTACACCAGTTTGCTACAAATCAGGAAATTCAGCTTCTGGCCTTCACTCAGTCAGTGATTTTATGATATTTGTCAATCTTTTGAACATTCTGTATCTCAGCTTCTCCATCTGTTAAACTGAGTTTGTAATAACTGCCCTGGTCTATCTCACAGGAATGTTGTATGGACAAATTGGATAAGTGTAAAAGTGCCTTGGAGGTAAAGCCACTCTGTGAATAAAAATTAGTGGGATGGAGCTACTGAAAAGTACGTTGCAGAGGCTAGAATGGTTCATCTCTGCAGGCTTCATGACTAGATAAGGGTTCATAATGGATTCCTGTCAAGGAAACCAAACCCGTCTTATCAGTTCATGACTATATAGTATTTAATGGAAAAAAATCTCTTTACAAACATTTGTTACCTTGAAACAAATGTGCATTAAAAATCAGTCATGTTTTAATTAAATAAAACCTTTCTAAGTAGCTTCAAAACAGTCTCTAATATCCAGTTGACAGTTTCCATAGTCTATTTGGAGGGGTCATAAACATTTGATATGTTTAATAGAGTTGAGAAATAAGTATATGAAACAATGTGTGGGGAAGAGAAATTGACTGCAGTGTTTTCTCAGGTAATAATTATTACTGTTTTTAAGACTCCTGACATTACCAAATTGAGATTTCTCTTTTGTCTATTTTATAGAAATGTCAACTTCTCATCTCTGTCTAAACCATGTATTTTTTTTCCTGGTTATTTCATTTTATGTCAGAGTTAACATCCTCATTCTCATTCATAATCATGATGCAGACAGACCCACTCATTGCAACTCAAAAAATATAACCACCAAATCTGTTGAAGATGAAAAAAAGTGGGGGAAATGGCCTTTCTGGAAGGAATCCCTTAAGTGCTTTTTACTCCTCCCCTTTATTCTCTTCACATAAATGCTCAGAGAGTTCCTATGTAAATTTACTGCGCCTATGTTTTCAGCCCTTGAGAAGGATAATTGAGCAAGTATTTAATTGTTTGGCCATTGCATAAAAGAGGTTCTGTCCAACCTAACTTTAGAAACTTTTATTCCCAAGCCAACTCGATCTCTTTTCTTCTGGCAGGGGACCATTCCTAGTGGCACTGGGGAAATCTTGGCACCCAGAAGAGTTTAACTGTGCTCACTGCAAAAATACAATGGCCTACATTGGATTTGTAGAGGAAAAGGGATCCCTGTATTGTGAGCTGTGCTATGAGAAATTCTTCGCTCCTGAATGTGGTCGATGCCAAAGGAAGATCCTTGGAGTAAGTATCAGAAACCTGTTTATTCTGAATGAGCTTTAAAGCACAATAATTTTTTTGTTTTGAAACCCTTACATCAGTTTTCCTTTTTATTTTCTTCTTGCTTGATCCCCTCTCTGTTTTCATCACTGTTTATTATTGTAAAGCAAAACTAAATAGACCTCTCTAGAAGTATATCGGACTCGTGGGGTTAAGTTGTCTTTGGGTTTGTCTTACTGAGTGCTCGCTTGTCTGGGGAAAGTCTAGCCACTGTGGGGAAAAAAATAATTTACTGTGGGTGTGCTACCTCAACAGGACCCTGTTTGCTCAGGAATGAAGAGGTCGCACAGGACCACACACATCAGAGTTCTCAGAACTGACACCTTCACTGTTTTAAATTAAATTCCATAGCTTTTATAAGACCAGCATTTCCCCATTTGTCAGGGTTCAAGCACAGGGCACAGATCTCATGAAATATATAAGACATGAAGCTTATAAATGATATATTTTTCTTAAATGCATATAATGTTTAAAAATATAACCTATTTTATGAGAGTAGACATGTAATAGAAAAGTAATCTAACCACCGTTTTTTTTTTTTTTCCCTTTTCGAAAAGGAAGTAATGTAGGAGTCAGATACATAATGAATAATGATGAATGAATGAATTTCCTGCTCTGGAATACTCAGTTTGCAATTTGCAAAGAAAGGGTCAGTCATTTCCTGTGGGTGACCGGGAGTTGGAATTTTATTTTGGAAGTGGCCAAGGTGCCTGGTCCCATACGAAACTCCTAAAGCTAATACAGAAGATGGAGGTGGCATTGCTGAATTCTGCCATTCTCTCTATAAAAATGTAATAATGAAAGTTTAATTTGTGTCAGTTGAGAGAAAAGTTAGTATAAATGATTGAGTAGTGTTAATTTCATGTTACATCTTTAAGTGGGTCTAAAACTTTGAGGACACTTAAATTATAAATATTCTTCATGAAATATTTCTGTATTATTAATTTGTACAATATGTTGGGAACAAAAAAGTAGCAACATATGGGCTATACCTTCCCAAGTGACAAATAATAAGTTGAATATATGTTAATACTGTATATAAATACAGTCTATGGAATTCTAGAATCATTAATAACACAAAGTCAGGTTAACAGTCTTAGAACCAAATGAGGTTGTAGGAAATGGAAATTTTATCCTCATTGCCTTAGAGATGGGCCAGAACTTCACTACAGGGACAGATCCTCTGGGTTGTGTTTCAGTTGTTCAATTGCCTGTTCTAAGGGATAGGAATCAGTCTCAAGGATAGAAAGGGAAGTAAATGCTAAGAGCCATGAGAAATGATTTGGTTCAGTGTGTATTTGTTGTACATTTTCATGGTGATCTTTTTGGATCTAAATAACTGCCACGTCTTCCCATTATCCATCACTAGGCAACTGTTGCATTTTCTATGGCTAATAACTTACTCTGTATCATTGTATTTTGACAGTTTTTTATTATAAAAATATTTCACTCTAAATAATTAGAAAATACCAAAAAGATGTAAAGAAGAATATTAAAATGGCCTATATATTTACAGTCCCAGATAATTCTTGTTAAGCTTAGGATGTATTTTCTTCCAATTTGCTCTTTGTAATTCATTTACAAAATTGTAACCATACTTTATGTGTAGCATCCTCTTTTTTTGTGATAAAAGAGTAAATCCCATGTTATTAACTCATCTTCAAAAAATAATGTTTAATGGCTCCATCTCTGTCAATCCAAAGAAATGATTCCTTGCAAAACCAGCTTCTTAATAAGACTTCTTTTACTAATTAAACTCTGGCCCAAGTCTTTGATACTTGCTGTTTTGTTTTGTTTTGTTTTGTTTTGTTTTGTTTTGTTTTGATACTTGGTATTTTTAACCATTGGGTCATTGTTGACTAGAATCCATACTTTGTGGTTCAAATTTTAGATGCTCATTTGAGTGTGTGCTTAGTGTAGTCACAGCTGATTTCCAGAACTGTAAACATGTGTTAAGCTGATTGGATTACACTGATTATGTTATTACTCCCATAATACACCAAAGCATAGGTTTGTTTTAATTTTTGAACATTTTGCCCTTCCTCCATGACATTTCCTTTTCTTTTTTTTTCCCTCCATGACATTTTCAAGATAATACTATGAAACCTATGTAATATTCCCTGACACCCTTTTGAGAGAAAGCAGAATGTATTACAGCAAGTACTTATGAAATGCTTACTTCATTCTCTCCATATATAATGTTTAAGTAACACAACAGTCGTTATTTAAATAAGTTTACTGATGGGTATTTGTGGAAAACACACGTATTATATAGGGTATCAGTTTAGACCATTTGTGAGTGTGTCTTTAGAGGAAAAGCTGATGGTAACGACAAAGCGTGTGCCTGCGTTGGGTCAGTTTAAAAGGGCTGTGTTGGTACAACTAATAGAGTAAGCATCTGTGTATGATCATCTTTCTTTATATCCAATTGCCTTTCTGTAACAGGAGGTCATCAATGCTTTGAAACAAACTTGGCACGTTTCCTGTTTTGTGTGTGTGGCCTGTGGAAAACCCATTCGTAATAATGTTTTTCATTTGGAGGATGGTGAACCATACTGTGAGACTGGTAAGATCCTGAAGCCATTAGTTTCTTAAATTTTGAATAAACTTAACCCTTAATGTTACTACCAAGTTGAAAGGCAGTAGGGGACAAAGTGGATTTCCAAATTGTTTTGGGGGCATTTAATGTCACTCTAAATATATAGCAAAAAACTATGTAAAACTTTTATGTGTTTTCGTCAAAACAGATATTCCCAGTTTCCTGAAGAGAAATGAGCATGTATGTATGCATTATCTAGTAGGAAAATATTTTACTTGAATCCCTAATAGTTTATGGATATGAATTCCACCACATTGTGTAGCTGAAAGCTACCTTTAACGGTGAATTTTGAGTGGTTACAAACATGAGAAGTATTCAGCTATTGAACATGATATTGATTTGCTGTTTAAGGCAACCTCCTTGAAAATAAATTGGAAGTCCTTTGTTACTCTTACTGAATGGAAGGGTAACCTTGGCTTGGATTGCTCCCTTAGTAAAATTATTTTTAATAAATTGGACTCTAAGGACCAATCTACTACATTTGTCTTACTACGTGAGCTCTGAATACTTCCTTTTCTTTCCCAAAGGCTGTAAGTGAACTTTTATAACACTTATTTGTTATTATTCCTCTTAGATATTAGTACCACACATATGTTTCAAAAAATAAAATATTTTCCTTCATCATGCCTGCATTCATTACCGCTGCATTTCTACTTTAGAGTTGTTGATCTACCTTGAAATGCAAAGTGTGGTGCTGGAGGAAAGGAAATGTTGTACACTATTGAGTTAAGGAAGCAGTCAGCTTCTAATTTGAGGCTGGTAGCATCACGTGACATTTTATTGCTCACTCATTCCTTCCAGCTGAGTTAGGAGCAGCGTGGATCTATGCCAGACTATCCGCCAGGAAGCTCTATGGAGACGCCAGTGAACTATCTCGTCGGGGGGCTGTTTGGGGACAGGATGGCTACAAGCTGCTACCCTGACCTAATCAGAATATTTCACATTTTGTGATTTCACTTAATTCTTCTGAAGAAAGAGGTGTTTGTTTGTTTGTTTTAAAATTAAGTTTTGCAAGACATTTTGACTAACTGGCAGATAGTCCCTGTCCAGCTACATACCTATACAGCTATCTAGCCTTAATATCATATTCATGTAGTCTAAGAAGGAAAATTTTTAAAACCCCAAAATGGCTTACAGAAAAGGAAACATATTTTTGAAGATTTATTTAAATGTCACTTCTAGGGGCGCCTGGGTGGCTCAGTCGGTTAAGCGTCCGACTTCAGCTCAGGTCATGATCTCACGGTCTGTGAGTTCCAGCCCCACGTCGGCCTCTGTGCTGACAGCTCAGAACCTGGAGCCTGGTTCAGATTCTGTGTCTCCCTCCCTCTTCTCTGACCCTCCCCCGTTCATGCTGTGTCTCTCTCTGTCTCAAAAATAAATAAACATTACAAAAAATTTTTTTAAAAACAAAAAATAAATGTCACTTCTAATCAACATGATCTACTCTTGTATTTTTTTAACCTCCAACACTTGTTATTAGCTCAGCCTTTCCCATTTCAATAAATGCCCCACTGTCCACTATCCCAAAATCTAAGATTCTATTCTTTCCCTTACTCTCCTCATATCCAGTATAATTAGTAAATTCTAGCAGTACCCTCAGTGTATATAAATTCATTCTTTTCTCTTCACCTCAGTGGTCACAACTAAATCCAACTCACCCTTTGCCTGGATGCTCTGATCACCAACTAAGATGGTCTGTCTTCTTTCCCCAACCTTTAAATAGAAGTTATTCAATGTGAATGTTTCAATGTGAATTAGATTATGCTTGATACCTTTGTTGGCTTCCACTTGAGTAAACATACATTCCTTACTAGACATGTTTTGCCACCCTTTTCTTCGACTACCTTACCCTCTGTCAGGCATATATCATCACCCCTTTGCTTTTCTGAACATGCTGAGATTCTTCCTGCCTCAGGGTCTTTGTATTTGCAGTTTCTTCTAACCGATATGTTCTTCCACAGCTTTTCTGTGGTGAGTTCTCCTTTTTTTTGTTAAGCCTCAGCCCAACTGTTACCTCTTTAGAGAAGCCTTTCATAACCCACCTATTAATGGAGTGTTACACACTTCCCTTAACTATTCTGTATCACAGGATTCTTTTCTTCATGGTCCTTTTCACAATGTGAAATTATTTATTATCATTTGTTTGAAAAATACAATAAACAACAACATCCTGCTCCCAATGAGGATATAATCACCGTAAAGAGAGCAGCCACATCTGTCTTTTTCACCACTGTGCCACCCTTTAGTGCCTAGAACAGTGCCTGGCACATAGTAGGACTCAGTGGATAGGTGTTGAGCAAATGGTGCTAAGGAATACTGAAGATTGTTAAGGAAGGTAAATCAAGTTGGAAATGATAGTCTACTTTCCGCTCCAGCCCAGGTTGGAGTAAACACAAGTAGTGAGAATGGCTGCATAAAAGAAAATTGCCAGTAAGTTCTAATTTAGTAATAATAAAGAAACATCTCATCAAAACTGCTTTCTTTAGAAGGAAATCCTATTGGTATTTTATAACTACTCTGTGTCAAGTTAATGGTGTTCTCTGGCTAAGGATTTTCAGCACAAAGTCTTACAATTGAAAGGAAATTGCAGCAAAAGAATTAGTGGCTGATACT